>NC_044014.1:22154233-22399233 GCF_900496995.4 Aquila chrysaetos chrysaetos | reverse complement strand
GAGCAAGGAGAGCGCCGGGGGAGCAGGCATGGAGCTGGGGTGCTCCTCCCCACCTCCCCTTCCAGGCTGGGCTTTGGGGCAAGGGCTCTGCAGGTCCCGTGTTTGTCTGAATGTGGCACAGCGGCAATTTTAGTGCAACTGTAATTGGGGGGTTTGTGACTGCTGTCACTGTAATTATCTGTCTGGTCAATAAAATGAAGGGTACTGAGTCCCGGCAGTTTGGGGGAATGAAGGCTGACTTAATTACAGCAACCAAATCTCTCACATCTCTCCCGTCCACTGAAACACCAGCCTGCCTTCATGTGCTGCCCTTTAACAGAGCTGCCTATCATGCATCTAAACAAACAAGTAGGGAAGACAGAGGGGAGATTGTTTATCAGGGATGTGTCTTTGCGAGGGAGGAGCAGCAATATCTGCAGGAGGGACTGAGGTGAAACCCAACATCAAAGGCAAGAGGCTGTCAGCACATTTAACTTTACAGAAACCCTTCTCCTAATAAAAAAAGAATGACCTCGTTACTACGGACACTAACAGTTCCCAGGGGAACACCAGGAGACTGCTGCCTGCACTTTTAATATTCATTTTACAAACAAATGGGAAACCTTGAAATAATTTCGGTGTTGTTCTTGGCAAGTTGTTACAATGTTGTGTCCTTATAAAAATCATTTAAGAATTTATGTAGTGTGAGTTTACTTTTCATCTGCTGCCTTTCCTTGCTATCAATCTCCCTCCCTCTCACTGCCCGTGTCCCTGTGGGAAAGATCAGGAAGCCCAAGGAGCAAGGTGTCGGCCACGCCAGCGGGTTCAGCAGGAGGCACTGTTAGGCTTGGCTTTAACTGCTGAGAGAGCCTGTTTCTGGAGGACATGCTCTAAAACTGTGGCTGGACCTGGGCCACAGAGAGCAAGCACAGTTCCATCAGGAGGCCATGCCTGGCTGAAGGGTAGGGGAAGCTTTTGAGTTGGCTGCAGAGCTGGGGCAGGGGTGCAGAGGGGAGAGCAGGGCTGGTGGATGCTGGAAAGATCTCGGCTGGTACAGCCCCGCAGGCAGCAGCATACTGTGAAGCGGTGTGGGGATGCAGGGTGGGCCAGTTCAGAGCTCTTCTCCTCTCAGCTTCTCCCGGCAGGAGTCACCACAGGCAATAACGCCAGGAAAGATAGCGTGGAGCAAATCCGTGTCTCTTCCAAGCCCCTGTGAAAGAATCAGGGAGACGGAGAAAGATGTTGCTGCAAACCAAAAAAATACTTGCAAAGTGCAAAGCTATTCAGTTAGCCAAATACCTCTGAGAATTACACGAGCAGTCTCTTTTCACAGGCTAGGCTTTCTGCCCAAGTCACCACAGTCTGAGTCACCAGAAATCTTCCTCGATGTTTCCTTGGTGTTACATTTGTACCTGAGGGAGGTTTGCAGAAATGGTTTCATTGACTCTTAGCAGGGGAAAATGCTCTGTACTGGAAATAAGCCCTTACAGCTGATGCCTCAAGCTATTCAGTAGCAGTCCACAAACTCTCACCCACACTTTAACTGGTGTGCAGCCTGGGGAGTACCTGGGAGATGCCTTCCTCTCCTGGCATCTGCACACATTGATGTGCAGGATCAGGCACACCCCAACACATCCATGAAAATACAAATGTGCATACACATATATAACTTAACTTCCATGTGCCTATCCACATACACACACAAAAGAGCTTGCTTCTGTGCATGTCAGTATGTTCCTCCTTACTCGTCTCCATTTGGTCATAGAGGGCCATCCATTCCTGGTGCAGATTTGCTGCCGATTCTGACACTTGTGTACAACACAACTTTATGCCTTGGGTTGATCCTCTGTACAGCCAGCCCTGAAACCAAACCATGGGAAAGGCGGCTCATATTTGAATATCTGTGATTCATACATTACCTGTTTTTCTAGACATTTGCTTTACCTCACTTCATCCCAGACTCAGTTTGCCTGAGCTTGGGATTTCTGACTTTTGCTGTGAGGCAAAAGGCAAGTGCCTGCTGTTCCTCTAGGCTTTCGAGCAGAAGGATGAAGTACAGAAGAGGAAAGTGTAATGATGGCAAGTGGGCTGTGGGAATGACGCCATTCATTGGTACTCTAGGTATCAAAGAACCCACTAACGAGCAATTTGCAAAAGACACTTTTGAGCCATTTTGAAGGAAATCACTAACTGCTGTGAGTGGGAGAGTGCAGATGGCTTCATGCAAGCATGAGCTGTTTCCCAGGCAGTTGTGGCTGGCCTTCGCAGTTGTGAGCTATGCAAGAACCACAAGCAGCTTTTTCTGCTTCTACACCCTCCTCTGTGGATGTCTGGGAGCGGGTATTTACCCTCTGCAGAATCCTACCAGTCGTCCACATCACGTGGGCAGAGCTAAGGCTGCACAGAGGTCTAAGCCAACTGGCATCCGTGTCTTCTACAGCCAGTCAATGATGAGGCATCTTTCCTTGTACTTGCTGAACACCCCTAATAGGCATGTGGATCTAGCATTTTTTTCCTGATCTTCTTCCTTCCCAAATATTAGAGTGGTAACGGACAAAATCTGTCCTGAAGGTTTTTAATTGTCAATTTGTCATTCAGAACCTTGACTAAATGGTCCCGTGGAAGGGCAGAGAAGATGCTGTTTAAAGCACTGCAGTGAGATCTAGGCAGTCTCTGGTCCACTGCTACTTCTTTGCAGTGTGCATTTCATGTAGAGTAGAGCCAAAAGTTTTATCTCCTTTGTGAAGACCTTAGAAATCTATGTACCAAACACTACAGGAAAAGCCAGATGTTAATACAGAAAGGTGGGCCAGATTTCTCTTTGCTTGAATGATGTAAATAAGCTGTCCTGGGTAAGTGCAAAGGGAGTTATCCCGTGTTAAACCTCAGAGCCAATGACAAGAGTCACTGAAATGCTCTTTTGCAAAGGTCCTAGGCACTTCTGTAACGTCATACTTCACCAGTTTTTGTCTTGACTTGATCTGGCATGTTTGCTTATTCTGATTCTCTGTTATGGCAAGTTTCATCTAAACGCTAACAGTAATTTGAAGATATAAATAAAAGAGGAAGATACTTTGAAGTGCACATTGATGTGCACATGCCCACATATTTGTAAATAATCCCACATGCACTGGTAGTCGTTTTGAGCCTTTGGTGGGACACACCATCACAGCCTAACCTGTAAGCTCACGTTATTGCCAGCAAGTGAAAAGTAGGAGGATGGACTTGCAAAGACCATCCTCATCAACTTCACTGAATTCACAGATAGACTTTTACATGCACATCTAACCTTGAGCAAAGATACAGCTAAGCAGTGAATTAAAAAATAGCAGGGTGTGTGTCCAGAATTGCAAGTGCAAGTGAGCATACAAAGGTCCATGTGCTGCAGCATAAGGAAGGCTGGCTTGTAACTAGCAGTTCAAAGAGAGACAGTAGGAAATCTGGGGTGACCGCCTGGCTCTGCCACAGATTTCCTTTATTTCCTTGCCCTGTTCACTTAATTTACCTGTTCTACAGCTAAGGCATAGTACCTCCTTAATGGTCTTGTACCTTGAGACTGTGAAGAGGGAGGGCTTGACTCTTTCTGTGTTTGTATACTCCTGAGCAAAAGGGAGTCCAGGTTAGAACTGCCCAGGTCTGCTGCTGGTCCCCAAAGTAACTATATAAAAAACTTCACAATGTTTGCCCATTTGGGGTTGAAGGATATATTTCATTCAATAACCTGGAATGTAAAGTTTGGCTATAGTTTCAAGTGCTAATTTATTGCTTTTTTGTTATTTTATGTCATTGAAGTCAAATTCAAAATGCCCCCCCGCCGCCTTGTTTTAAATCAAGAGAACATCTGCTTTAAAAAACAATTAACTACTAATTCAGATTTTCTTCTGGATCACTTTTGGGTCTTTCTTCCTCCAACCAAAAGGTTGCAGCACAGTGGCACACCTGGCAGAAGTGCTTTAGCCCAGTCAGCTGCAATTTTCCAGAGAAACCTCTTTGCTGGATAATTCCTCACAGGGCTGGAGGAGAGGACAGGTTTGTGTAGCTGTCTGCACTGGAGGGGAAGGTCGCCCTCCTCCTGCGCCTGACCATTGACTTTAAGAGCGTGGGGCACTGAATGACCCAGCAGAGAGATATCACCTGCGAGCAAGGAGGTAAGAACAAGTCCTCTTAGTGAGCTGCTGTTATTCTCCAGACAAGCCTTCTGCCTTTCTAGGTGGGACAGTGTGGCCTCTTTAACCCCATCACTGGATCAGTGCTCCCAAATTAGTGTAATCATCCCGCCCGAATTAAGCAAGTAGCTCCTGGCTCCTGGCTCCACAATCCAGCCTTGGGCATCCCCTCTCAGCCTGACGCCCGCATCCCTCTTATCCTCCCTTTCCCCTGAAGCCCCCTGCTTGTGGGCTCCTTGATATTTTCCAGTCCTTCCCTAATGAGCACTGCAGAATTACAGCTAATTAAGGATGTAAATGATGCTGGAGAGAGAGAGAGAGGGAGAGGATGGGAAGGGGCGGGGGGGAGGGCAGCTACTTGCTGTGTGCAACTCTGCAGTAAAGTGTCTCCTACCTCAGCAGAAAAGTTATCATGGGAGACAATGTCAACTTTATGGAGGGGGGGAGGGCCCTTCGCACAGCTCCATCCCTGCCTGCAATAGCTGCCGCCTCTCTTTTATGTGTCAGCGCTGCAGATGCTGATGTCCTCCCTCCCAAGCTGATGTCCTCCCTCCCAAATGCTGCCTTGTCAGCCGGTGCTGTCACTAAGCCCTGGTCTCCCTCTCCTGCACTCGCCGCCACCCTCGCCCGTGTGCCTCTGGGGGGGTGAGGGGCTCAGAAGACCCCAAAACCTGCAGGCGCTCTGAGTGAGAAACTCGTTGTCTCCCTCCTGCTTGCAAAGGGATTTTGCCCCTCTGGTGTGGGCCAGGTCCACCTCCATGCCAAGGGGGTTGGAGAGGACCCCGGTGCTCGGGGGCATGGTGGGTTTTGGCCACTTCTCCTAGGCACTGGGGCACTTGCCTCTCCAGGCTGCTGCCTGCCAGTGCTGGCCCTCGGCCACTGTTCCCCGGGGTGGGGGGATTAGGACTAAGCCCCTTATCTCTGCAGCGGTGGCCGGTGGGCTGGGACGATGTGCCCTGCAGGGTGACATGCGCCGTCAACTGGAGCCAACACCTCAGGCCACGCAGCCCTGAGATACATGGTTGCTCACACATGGCGGCTAGTCTTGTTCCCTTTAGGAAACACTCCCGCTGGGGAGCAGCGGGGATACTGGAGGAAAGTGGGGCTCAACCAGTGAGGGGGTGCAAGCCCCCCACCCTGCCACCAGCCCTGGCTGGCAGCTTCTGCCCACTCCGGGGAGCCAGGAGCCGGCCGGCTGGCAGCCCCGCGTCGGGGGGAGATAGCTCTGCTGGCGCCGAGCAGCTGTTTGAACCCATTCCAGTCTCGCTGGGTCCTCCCGAGTGCGTTTCCAAGCACTCCAGGTCCCCGTTGGCGTATTTCTCTGCACATTGCCCAGATCAATGAATTGCGAAGCCTTGTTTGTCCCAGCACCACCGCCAGTCCGTCTGTCTGTCCACCCGCCCAGCCGAAGCAGGGGCACGTGCTCCGGGTCAAGGGGAGACGGCATCGGGTGGCAGCGACGGCAGCGGCGGGTTTTGTTGTTGTTTCCCCAGATCGCTGTGCAATATATTCCGATTTTTTTTCTTGTCATTAAGCCAGTGCCTCGGAGATGATGATGTAGTCCCTATGTGGGCCGCAGAAAGCACTTCGAGCCGTGCTGGAGTCGTGCTGGGTGGCTCTGATAGCAGAGCTAATGGGAGCGAATGGGATGCAACGAACTGTTCTAATGACACCAGCCAGGGAAGAGACAACAGTAAGAATAAATAAATGTTAACTATTTTCCTCTTCCAGACATTTGCATGTATTGCCATTAAGTTCATTTAAATAAGAGAGAGAGCAAGAGAGAAGGGGAAACTTACTACTACTCTTAATAACGAGTGTCTAAAAATAAATTAGGATGCTGGGATGCACTTAAGGCATTTTAAAAATAAGTCTGATTTTTTCCCCCTTTCCTCTTTTTTTTTTTAAGTGTTGGAGGGTTTTAATTTGGGCCGAGTAATTTTGGTGCAAACGCTTGGGCGCCTTTCGTTGGGAAATTGGGAGGAATGCAAACAAGATTTCACTTCATTAAACAGGGGCAAACAGTAGAGAAATTGCACTTACTTATGGAAATGACTTTTAAACATGAACAGCATTTACTTGCATTGCCTTGTGCTGAATTTTTTTTTTTTAAAAGATTATACATGTGAATAATTCACTGCGGGCCAATTAGATGATGACTTCATTTTTAACCTCTCTTCCTTGCCTTCTTGCTGGCTGTCCCTTTCATTGCAATTTCCACCCTTTTCCTTCCCTTCCATAAATTAATAAAGATCAAATAATGCCTCTCCCTGTGGTGCCAAGAGCTAGCTTCTTGGAAAGGGTGTAAGGGGAGAAATCAGAGGATCACCATCTCTGCTGAACTGCCCTGGGATGAAGCAGGAATAACTCCACGGGATTTCTACAAGCAGACCTGCACCCATGTGTTCCGGAAAAAGGAATTGGAAGAATGACAAACGGGCAGGAATGAAAGGGGGACAGACAGAAAAAAGATCTCCATGCTCTCTGCATGCAGGATCAGGTGCTGGAGAGAGGCTGAGCAAGCAGGATTCACCCTCTGTGAGGCTCCATTGATGCTGACAGGATCACACTGGTGTGAGTTTCCTCTGCCGGGCTAAAAGCAGCTCTCAGATGGGTGAGTTCCATGGCGCTGCTGGGGATAGACCCTCCAAGTGATGCACTGAAACCCTTCAGCATCCCCGGGCCCGGATGCAGGCGGCAAAGATGTGGGACCACCGCTTGAACCGGGGGAGGCTGGGCTAGGATGTAAGAGGGAGCCAGAGCAGGGTGATGCTGACTTTTGCCAGGGGCCTGTGGTAAGCGGACCTTACAGCAAGTAGATAGAGAGAGAGTTCTCCCTGAGGCCTCACTGTTTTTTCCCCATCTAACAGATGTTAGACGTTCTTGCTGTCATTAACACTTGTCAGGACTTTTCCCAGCTCAATGTTGGAAGCAGGCTGTGGGGTTTCATGTCAGCAGGATCTGCCAAAACTTTCAGGGTGCTGGGAGGGAAGAGGTCCAAAAGAGACTGGCTCACTCTGGTCCCCACTTTGCTGCTTTTGCATTTCATCAGACGTCTGCCAGCTTAAAATGGACATTGGGAGACTCTGTCCATGCAAATCCCGGTCATGCTTATAGGAAGGCAATACCCATCCTCAAAATAGTTTTTCCTAAATGTTGAACTCCTGGACCTCTTTGCAGCAATTAAATTGTGTAACACAGAGCTTAAAAGCCTCTAAAAACATAATAACACATATATAATTATCTCATTGTAAAAGATCAACTGATCTACCTGTTTAGTTTCTTATGTGACATTTACCTGTGTTTCTTGTCTAGCTCTTAGGTCTCATTCCTACAGATGACACACTCTACATAAAATGTGACTGCTGTCCTCCTTTCATCTGCCCTAAAAGGAAGGAGAAAATTTGGTGCCTTCCCAGTGAAACTCCCTGTCCTCTGGCATTGCCAGGGCAAGGGTAAATGGGAACATCTTCCCTCCTGGCATCGCCATCAGCACCCCTTTTTTCTTTGCTAAGAGGTTTCTCCACTGATGCCAATGGAGTGACACTGCAGAAGAGTCACTGCTGGTGGGGTCTGTGCCAGCCCTGTGGGGTGAGTGTCTGTCCTGTCTTCTCCTCCTTACAGGTGGGGAAACTGAGGCACAGAGCAGGTAGGACACCTGTTAGCTCCCGTACACCCTGGCCAAACACAAGCAGCAGTGGGAGAGCTGGGACCCTGGTCAGAAGTAGGACTGTCCATAATTTCCTTTCTTCTTCAGCTCTCATTTAAAAGTTTATTTTCATGAAAAAGACCATGCCAGTTGCTCTGGTCAGCGAATAAATGTTTGCTCTGGGCATTGTGTAAAGTAGCAAGGGCACTAGAGATTAAGTTCCTTCTGGGAGTGGGGTGGCAAGGCCTTGGCACGTGTCATGAAATCTTCCCGGGAAACTCCTTTCCACGTGGCTGCTAGATGTCTCAGGGGTCTTCCTTCACCCCTGTCTCTGAAGCCTTCACCATCTTCCTCCGGCAGCTGTTCTCTTGCACTGTCCCAGCCTGCTCCCTCCAAACTGCTTCCCAGGATGTTTCATGGTCATTTTGTCAGTGTGTCCTTTCTCATCAGATCAGATTCCCAGCCTTTCTGTGCTTTGGCCTTTTTATGGCTCTTCACTGGTTATAGTTTTAGTGGGGAAGAGGCAGCTGCAAGCAATGACCTATGATTTCCAGGGAAGGGGAGAGCAAGGATACTTCAAGCAGTGTGGCCTCCTGCTGGGAGCAGTTCCTTTTAGAGCCCTTGTGTCAATTATGGCTTTCAGAGGCACTTCCCCACTCTATTTGTTTACCCTGGGGAAGCCCAGCGTGCCTCCTCCAGGGCTCAAGCCAAGCAAATTCCCTCCCCCAGCAATGGCACAAAGGTCTTTCAGCCTAGACTTGGGAATTTTGCATTGCCCATTTCTGAATCAACCTACAGCATCAGACCTAAGCTCCAGGAAAAAGGTTGCCTAATGAAAAGGCTTTCACTTTCAGGCTCCTCTGGCTGCTCTGTTGTACCTGGTGTCCTCCAGCTGGGGCTGGAGTTGAGGAACACAGAGACAGCAGTGAGCATGTTACAACAGTCACCAATGTACTGTGCTTTAGCTCTGCACCTGGTGCTGCTGGCTGTAGTGTAGTGCACAGGACATTTTCTAGCCCCACAGGGCTATTCCTGACAGCTATTCCCAACAAACTCCAACATAGACCCTTTTATCCTGGAATATCCACACTTGGAGTTGTTCAGAGACATCCTCCTGAAAAGCTCCGTGGAGGGGTAAGCCCAGAAACACCAGCTATAAGACAGCATGTTGTGTGCTGAGCTGTCTCTGCAGGAGAAGCGCTTCCATCTGCTACACACCTCTTGAATTCAGGAATAGGACCCTATGGGCTGTTTGGTACCTCCATTGACTTCAGCAGGCTTAACACCAGGGACAAGTTTAGCTCCATGCACTCATTAACCTGCTTCCCCAGAAGTACCTTCGAGGCCGAGGGCTGTGTGAGGTGGGCACCAACAGCAGTGGTACTTCAGCCGCAGCCCTTTGCCCTGGGCACCCTCCTGCTGATCTGCTTGTGCAGCGCCTGGCATCAGGGGACAGGAGCGGGTCCTGACCATCCCCATGTCCACGGGAGCCATGGGGGTCATCTGCTGGCAAGGCAAGGCAAGTTCTCTATCCTCTGTGCAGTCCAGAAGCCTTGGGCTGAGGACGACTTCAGAGGTTATTGATGTATCTGACTCTGAAATGAGCTTCATTCTTTTCTTCAGCCTCCTAATGACAGACACTGTCTCTGGGCAGCAAATCAACAACCTCAGGCAGAGGTGAGCAAGTGCCAGGCACCATTACTGATGCTCCTGCTGACACCCTCCCTCCAGGCACCACAGCCCTGGGGGCTGGAGGGCGCGGGGCTGCGCTCCCTGGACAAGGGCCAGAGAAGATGCTGGACTGAGGCCTCCCAGCAGGATTTCTATCTGCAGCTCTTGAGAAGAAGATCCACCCTTGTTTTCCATACAGCCTCTACAGAGAAGCGGCGGCAGTGCTGGAGTGCTGATGGCATTGGAGAGCTGCTGGTTGTGCTGCCAGATACCATCAGGGTTAACATTAGCAGCATCCCCTGGGTGAGTTACATGTTTCTTTTCCAAGCCTGGCAGATGTTAGCCCTGAAGTGGGGTAGGCACATCCATTTCACCCCATCATCGGTAGAAGCCATATTATCAAGAACTGGCTGAAACACGGCATTTTTCACAATGAACTTCAAATGATTTTCAGTTTGGGCAGAGTAAGGACAGCTTCCTCTCACCAAAATTCCTATGAGAGTACATTTTTGATAACAGATGGAAAAACCTTCCATTTAAAAAAAAACCTTTTCTTTAGCTTTAAAAGGAATTTGAACTATTGACAGGTAGGAAAAAATAAATCTGGACATATTTTCTGGTTTATTATGTTTAAAATTTAAATGCAGAGTATGTTTCTGGAAATTATCTTCCATTAGGGAGAAAAGTGCAGTCTTGTAGGACTATGTAATAAAGCAGAAATATTTAGAGCAAAGAGGAAAAAAATCAGTGTTTCTGGAAGATGTTTGGAAGGAAACATGGCAAGTGTAAATTGGGAAGTGTGGAAATCCTCCTCTGCCTTTCACTTCTCAAATCTAAAGCGGGGAGACTTCTGATATTAATGACTCTTTGCTTTATAGAAATGATGGAGCCATGTTGGTACTGTGCCCTCATAATGTGTATCAATTCACATTAGAGGAGCATACAGACTCTAAAAAATGCATTTTGTCTTTTCTTTCTTTTCCTCCTTCCAAAAGACAGATCAATTTCTTTATCTGCTTTGCACAAGTGTGAGGACACCAAGACACAGAGGTGGGAGCAGTCTTGCCCAAGGTCACACTGCATAAATTATCGTGGCAGGAGTTGCTCATCAGTTGCTGTGAGTGGTCCAGCAGAGGAAAATGTGGTCCAGCATCGTATGTTCTACTACCATCACCGCACTGTCTTTCAGATCCACACTGTGATCATCAAATCCTCTTGCCATCTCTGACAAGCAAAGGCAATGGAGAAAGAGGCTGGTCCAAACTGACCTCTGGTGCCGCAGACACTGAAGTCCTTGCAAAGGGAGGAACTTGGGGTGTCACTGGCTGTAGATGCCCCAGGTTTCTGAGAAGATATTGCAAATTGTGGCACGTCCATCTTGTGGCAGTTCTTCCCTGATCTTGGGGTCACATGCAAGGAAACAAGTAAGTGGTAGGAAAGTCAAGGGAAAAAGAACAGCTATTCTCCCGGGGCCCTGGCAGGAGGAATAAGGATGTGGGGGTACCTGGGGTGGCCATGGAGCAAAAAAACAGAAACCCTTTTCACCCATTTGTTCTGCATTTTCCACTCTGTGGGTCCTGCTCCCCTCTTCCCTCACCCTCCCCCAGCTCGCCTAGTAATTCAGGAAGAAGAGGCCAAGGAGAGTAATATCATGCTGGAGATAGGACTGGAAGGGCAGTAATTTAGAATCAGAGGCTTATAGTATTATTGCCTGCAAAGCCATTCATGGGAAATGATTCCCCCTATCCCCATTCCCCCCCCCTCCCCATCCCGCTCTCCTTGCTCTGCAATAACAATAACAGAAATGCCTTCAGGAGGCTTTTCTACTAAAAATGCAGGCAAAGGAGCGCTTTTCTCCACCACCCCTCTTCTTTCCCTTCTCTTTCCCCTGCACTCGCTTGTCCCCCCTGCCTCCAAGCCTAACCGCTGCTCCCTCCCTTCTCCCCCCCCCCCCCCCCAGGATAAAAAAATAAAAATAATAATAGGGGTAATAAGAGAGGAGGTAATGGAACGTTCTCCAACTGGGCACATGTCAGAAGCCATTATATGTGGTGCAGATTTGCATAATTCAAGAAGCATCAAATTAAATTTGCATAATTCCTTTGATTACACTTGTTATTAAATGTAAGTGACATTGATTTACAAAATGGCCCAATATAAGGTTAATAGCAAATGTCACCTTCCAGCAGGGTGAATAGGGTGCGTGTGTGGTGGTGGTGGTGATGGAGGAGGGGGAGAGGGGGGCCTGGGGTGGAAGGCGAGCAGACAATTGATTTCTGCTCCTCTCTCTTCCTTAAAGGGCTCGGGTCTCCTTTGCAGAGGAGCCCTCGGCTCTCCGAGGGCTACGTTTGGCTTTCATGTGGATGTGGCGTCATTAGGAGCTCCTGCCAAGTGGCATTGGTGCCGTGACTCTGCTACCTCCTGCTCCATGCCGAGGCACGGCACGGCCTCCGAGCCAGCTCCCGAGGGGAGCTGGGCAGGGTGGAAGGAGCAGGGAAAGCCAAAAAGCTGCTCTCTCAGGCCCAAGCGTGCTCAGTGGGCAGAAAAAGCAGCTTGGAAGGCATATTTGTAGAAAGCTCTCATTGAGGCAAGCTTTTAAAAATGGTGTGTTAGCTGGACCTGGGCTGTCGCCCACTGGCAGGACACCCCGTACATCTTCTGGGGAAGCACTGGGAGGGAGTGAGAGTGATGCTAGAAGCAGTGCCTGCAACGCCAGGCTCTGATAGCAGGAGTTACACGGTAAAAACACATCTGTAATTATGGTGAGACCTATGAGGTATATATAGACCTGCAGCCAGAAACGAAAGACTTTGTGAAGTGTATACAGAGCCAGTAGTGATGCAGGACCATCACCATTGTCCCCTTCCTGAGCCTGGTATGACAGGACTTGGGATCAAACACTGCCAGGGTACCCTTGGGGTTGTGACAGGAATATGTCCATTTTGCTAAGAAGGACCTCAGACCATCCTGAGCACTCACCTTGTGAGTAGATCCCATCTCAGAATACCTTTTTGCCTCTCTTCATTCTGTATTTTTCTCCAGACAGGGAATGTGATTTCATGCAGGGAAACTGACTGGTAAGTTGTGCAGGCACCCAAGACTGTAGCGATAAAATGAAGTTATACCTGTACCAGAACTCAGTGAATAGCAGACTTTCTAGTGTCAGGCAGTTTCAAAGAAGACACACATACCTGGCCATAATTTGGTTTTGGTTCTGCTGAAACTTTTTTTGCAAATCAGGAGGCTGGGGGCGGGGGGGAACCCACAATATCCCTTTTGATTAAATTAAATATCTTGTTCAAGGTGAAAAAGGATGCTTCTTTTGGTGACTGAGCTCTGTAAACATTGTCTAATAGCATCCAAATAAAATTAGAACTAAATGTTACTCTGAACCAACCATCAGAAGGGTTTTTCAGAATGTCTCAAAAGAACAGGGACCCAGTTTTCTGGAACATTTTTTCCTAGGGCTTTTTTTTTTCTTACTTTGAGCAACACCAGCTGCTGTAAATGCCATGAATTCACAGGATGCTCCAGCCAGCTCGGATGTGAAGTTTCCTATGAAAAAGTGTCCCAAGGAGAAATATGTCTCAGTTGATGTCCATGTCTCCATGAAAGAGGTGAAGACTAGCAGCAGTTGGGGAAAATGCCTGATCCCAGGCCCAGTAACACCAATGGGCTTGGCAATCTGCAAGGGGAGCTGTGATGATAAAGCTAACAGTAGTGATAGAGGCTTTGCAGCACCTACTGAATCTGCTGGTATTAGAGCTTTGGCAACCATAAAGGAGTGTTGTTTATATACAGTAAAAAGGGTAACAATGACAAGATATTAGAGCACATGCGCTCCACAGGAATCCCACATTTACAATGGCAGGTGTTGGGGATTTTATGCACATTCTGGGATATATACTCATGATAGGCAATATTTGCAGCAGGAAGAGTACAGTGATTGGTTTATAATTCCAGGTAGAGGCTTTTCAGTCATTTGCAGCTGATTTTCATATCTGCTAATCAGCCCTCTGAAGCTCTAGAAGTCCATGCCCAAGATGAAATCAGTGCACCCATCTTTCAGATCCCAACATAATAACATGAAGCCAGGTCTAATAATCTAAATGATCATCTAGTGAATGAGAGATGTGAAATGTATTTTACAGGCCTTTGGGCACTCTAAATGGATGCTGCTGTATGAATACTTCTAATGCCCTACACATTGCCACACATCCATCAAAGAACGTTGCCTTGCTGCATCCCAGGCATTTGATGCTTGCTCCACAGCAGAACTTATTACCACCCTCCTGAACCCAGATTCTCAAAGGTGCCCAGCAATTTGGGGTGCCCAACTTCAAACAGTTGAAGAAAATATCATTCTGAGGTTAAGCACATTTGTAGTGGCTAACGGCTCAGGCCTGGGTCCCATTCCTGTCGTGAGAATGAGCAAAGAAGATGAAGTGTCTGGATTTGGCAGACAGACACAGAAGGGTGGATGGAATATGCAAGTCCATTGTGCACACCCTGGATTCCCTGGGAGCGCGCAGGAGGTGTCTTTGTGCCATGCCAAGGGATTGCTCTTTACTTTGAATATTTGTGTCTTTTGAGCAGGTGTTGTGCTTTCCTCTGCAAAACAGCTTTCCCCTGCGGCCTGATGACAGGTCCCTTAATGCAGAAAACGCAGGTTGTATTCCCAGCCCTGTCAATCCAGTGCTGTCTGCTGCGTCCCTCCCACACCCGGGCGCATCTTGGCTGGTTAGCCTGCAAACTCTTAGGGGCACGGCCGATCCCTCCGTGTGCTCTTGCAGAGCGCTCGACACAGTGGTTCCCAAGTGCATGCCTCTTGCCTCCCTGCCGGGGCTGGCAGGGGCATTTGTGGAGGAGAGGAAATACACGCAGACCCCATCAGGCTTGACCCTTAATGCGTTACCTGAAAACCAGCTGCTGGCAACCCGGTTTTGCATGGTACCAGGAAGGGTGTTCCTCTGCAACAGCTCTGGCTTGAAACTCAGGGTCAGTTACACTCCCTGGCCATCATGCTCCCTCCAACATGGTGATGCCGACTTGGATGTGGAGAGTGAAACGTTTGTTTTAAACATGGATTAAGGATCTGTGATATTTGCCACTAGTTTTGGAGGTGCAAAGGATCCCAGTCCAGGCCTGGCTGGTGCTCACGTTGCTCAGTCGCATCCTGAGGTATTTTTGTGCCAGCATAAGCCGTAACTCTCTCAGGTCAAAGTTGGCATGGGGAGAGGCAGTTAGCGCTGGCAGCTGCTCCTGCCGCTTTGCCAGGGGAGAGGGTCATTTCTTTTCCCTTCCTCTTGCTACTTCGGCAGCTGCTGGGCTGGTCCAGGACTCCCCTCACCGTTGGGAAGATGGGGAGCCAAGCTGGAGCCCCTGAAAGCCAGCAGCAGGCAGTCAGGCAGCAGAGAGAGAGAGACACTCTTATTAAGGGTAACCCTGGCTCTGGCTGACAATTGCTGACATCGTCATATTTAGCACCCGCATGCAGCGAGCCTGAGAGACGCTCACGCACTGGGTGAGCCAACTGCAAATTAATCGTCAGTTCATTACTGCTCTGTGCCTTTCATCCTGACAGCAGCCTTTCAAACGTGGATATAATTGGAAGGGTCCATGTGGCAGGAATTTGGTGAGGGCTGGGAGGGGGAGCTGAGGTCTCTCCCTCTCGCTCCCCCTCTCCTTTCCTCTCTCTCTCCCTTTCTCAGGCCGAGTTCTGGGAACAAACAGCAAGCTTAGGACGGGCTGATGAAGGAAATTAATCTCTCCTGCCCCTGTATCTCGCCCCTGCCACCTACACCCCTTGACATACATCGAGGTCTTCGTACCGGGAGATCTGTTTGCACCCAGGAGGTTCCCTCAAGCTATAATTACCCTCAGCTTGCAAACAAAGTGTGCAGAGTAGCAGGGTCGCCTGCGAGAACTTGAATATGTGCATCATTGTTATTGCTGGTGGTGGGTATTACTGTTGTTATTACTGTGCTGCTGGGAGCCCCCGTCGCAGCGCTACACAGACAGAGTGGAAAGTGAATCTGCAGCCAGGGAGAGTTTTACAGGCAAGGGCCAAGGCGGAGGAGCAGAGTTTGAAGTGTGTGGGGGGACAGACATGACTCCCAGCATCCTTGGGAACTCATTCTCTGAAAAAAGAAATGAGCCCTTGGATTTTATTCATCACGGCATGGCATGGGGCACTGTTCTGCACCTCGGTTTCCCCACCTGTCAGGGTGGTGTAAATATGCTCATCCTTGTCGTGGGAACAGCCACCCCCGGGACACTGCGGAGCGGAGTTAGTGTCTGCTTCTCCAGAGCGTATGGCAGGAGGGGGCTGCTCTGACATAGCTGTGGGGAATGAACCCCCCCCAGGGGTGGACATGCAGGGTGCTAGAAGTGCGGGGCAGGATTGGGTTTTTGTTCGTCTTTTGAGTGACGTTAGAAAATGGTATTAAAAGAAATTGTTGCTGCAATCCCAATGTCCTGTTTGCCACACTTAAAAACAAATGGAAGGGGTTTCTCAAAACTCTGGTTTTGTAACAGGAAGCCACACTTGTGGGCAAGTGATGGAGCTGGGTAGGGGCAATCAGGGAAAAGGGCTCTTTTCAGAAAGCCCTTTGGAAGGAAATGGCCTTGAAGCACTTCTGGGAAATTTTTTCCTCCTTTTTTTAACTTCTGCTAGTTGATGTGCAGGCATCTTCCTGGTGGCCTGCTCTGGTGGGGCCATCCTCTCCAAGCTCCCTCTGTGTGAGGGTCTGGCTCTGCCCTGGGGGATGCAGCAGCTGAGGGACCACGGAGGGGACCCGGTCACAGACTGGCGGGGAAGGCTGGGAGTCTGTACTGACCAGGTGCCTGCTGGAAAGGACCTGGGAAGCATTAAGCACTTCCGACAACCTGTTTTGTGGCTTCCTGAGTTGTGTTAATTTGCTGCCCTCAGTGGTCTAAAGGATGAGGCTGCGGTGCTTCTCCATGAGACAGAAGGAGTCGTGCTGTGGGGACTCCGGCCCCCCTTTGCCATGTCCCCCCCTGCTCCTCCTGTGCAAAAGTTATTGTCGTATTCGGTGGAGTCTCAGGTAGGCAGATGAATGGGAAATGTTCCTCTCCATTACTAGCTGCACTTGACTGGAGTCTCATTACATTACGATGGCGCTTTAGCAGGCGAATGGGCCTTGCGTCTGGGTTCCCAGCACCCCTCATACCTCCCTGATAACGTAAATTACCCTCCGCCTCATTGCCTCAAATGATCAAACATCAAATTGCTAGTAAAAAAAAAAAAGAGGAAAAAAGAGAGAGAAAAAGAGAGAGAGAGGAGGGAAAGGAGAAAAGCTGAACAGAACCATGGGTTGAATCTAGATGGTTTGTCAGCAACAAGAGACGAGTCAATGGCTCTTAAACACTTGCTAAAGATGAATCCATTGAAGGCTTTGAGCACGGTAATTTCACTGACATTAAAGTACACCTGTAAAATCCAAACAATGCTTTATAACTCCAAATTACACCAGTCAAGACCTGCTACTTCAGAGCACCACTTATTTCTTTTGGTCCACGGAGGGGGGACCCACAGGTAGCCTGTGTTTCTCCATCAACACGCTTCAGCAATGCTGAGAGGCACAGAGAGGCAGAGATGTGCATACAGTATAGATTGTTTGTTGAGTTTGTGGTTGAACAATGTGCCAAATCCTCTGCCCTCCTCTTATACCCCCCTTCCTTCCCCCTGACAAATTTTCCAAGCCAGAAGAACAGCTCCTGGATGAACAAAACGAGGAGAAAAAGAGAGGGAGAGGTGTCAGGAGGGGAGGGAACAGAGCAGGAACAGAGCAGGTACGCACAGGGCTGGTCGACTCCGCGCAGAAAAATATGGATCTCGGCAGGGTAACGAGGCGCAGTGGAAAGAGGAGGCTATACGTCTTTTCTCAGTATTTAAACGTGTGCTTAATATGGCGCTCAGTGGAATGGTTAATCTGCTAATGCTGGTAGTGTTTGCTGTAGTACTCAGAGAAATGTTTACTGCAGTATTTCATGGGGATTGTGTTCTGGATGGCACAAAAGGAGGAATCGCTCTAGCGTACCGGGAAAATGTTCATTGCAAAATATACTGGAATATTAAGAGGTTTATTTAGTGGCATACTTAGTATAATATGAAAAGAGTTGAGTACAGAGTGTTTTATTAATATTTTTGGGGTGTGGATGAATTTCAGTGCTCAGGAAGGTTATGGAGAAGCAATTCCAGCAAAGGCTGGTTTTATTCATAGATTTATAGATCTTAAGACCATAAAGGACTCTTTGATCAGCTAATCTGACCTTCTGTATAACACAGGTATATACAGTGTGGACATACCTCCTGATTCAGCAAAGCACTTTAAGCACTTGCTTAAATTTAAGTATTTGAGTTGCCCCATGGAAGGCAGAGAAAATAACCCTATTGAATCAATGGGACTATTCATGCCCTTAATGGGAAGTGGGTGTTTAGGCATTTGCTGAATTGGGACCACAAGAAGATAATGCAGCTAAATGAGTAATTCATAGCCACCCATTTATTCAACTGCTTTTGCCTTCTTTTCTGCTTGCAGATTGCTCTGGAGCCAATCGCCATTTCCTGCAATGTATTCATTGTTTGAAGTCATTCACTGAATAATTTCAGTGAAAACTCTTTCTTGATAGCTTGCTCATAAACAGTTCATTGTGAATATGGGAATATATGCACATACATTTTAAGAATGTGTGAGCGCAAGTATGCTTGTGTGTGTTTGCATTAAATATGTGAACACACATGCATGTACACACACAAATGCAGGGTTAGGATCTTCAGCTGCAATAAAAGACACAGTTCCCTGATGCTGGCGAGGTTACGCTGATTCTGACCAGCTCACTCACGACCCTGCTTCCCAGTTTCAAGTTGCCTTTGTTTTGAGTGGACCTGTAATGTTTCTGACCCCTGACTGCATGCAGTGAATCTTGAGGTCCAGTTTCCAATGCAAATATTTACCCAGGGAATTTTTTAAATGTGCTTTTGTGGTTTTTCTCCTCTGACCATTCATTACACACTGGTTTGCAACACATCCCTCACCGTAAAGTGATCTGCTGGGAATTTTGCAGAAAGTGAAATGGAAGAAGGTACAAAATCAGTTGGAGTGAACTCAGCAAATTATCATTGGTGTTGGTGTACCTGTGCCAGGCCCTCCATTCCCTCTATTTACTCAAGTGGTCATGAATCAGTTCTGATTTAGTTTGAATGCATTTCTTAGGGATTTTCCAAATCAGCCAGGGTGTATCTTCTTGAAACAAGTGTGTTTGCAAACCGCTTGTGGCATGGAATCGGTCAATTAAGTGACATGGCCTTTTTTTAAACAGGAACAAAATTGAAGAACAGGTACTATGAATGAGGCTGGAAGCTTTGCTTGTGGAATTGTGTTTGTGCAGTGGCCAGCTCCAATTCTCATGCAGACCTTACTGTGCGTTATGCATTACAACATGGGAATAATTTGTTTCTGGTGCAGGCTGCCAGAAACACATTCTTTCTAAAAGTCACACTGCTTTTTAGGATTCACTTACATTTTCAGGAAATCAAAGGAATTACCGTGATATTTAGGATGAGAGTACGAATGGCTACAAATTAAGAACTGAACGTGGTGTTTCCTGCCTTTCAGTTTATTTTCCTTCTTTACATTCCCCTCAGCACCAGAGAGGGATGTGATGGAAACTAGATGTGAGCTGGGCAATGGCAGCATTGGGGCAGTTCATCTAAGTGTGGTTCATGTGTGTGAGGTAAGCGACAGTTTGAGATTTTCAACAAATGATGTGCAGAGAACAGGAACGCCGAGGCCGCTGTAGGATGTGTGCACTGGTGATGCTGCAGAGCTGATCGGATGCTCCACATTCTCCTCTCGGGCTGCCAGCAGCCATGGCATCTGAAATTGCTTCTGAATGTCCCTTTCATTCATTTTCTTTCATTTGTCCAACTGAAAATTAAGAGAGAGGTTTGGTTTTCCCTGGTTAACCTAAGGTGGAATTTTTTTCTAGATATTTCAGTAAAACAGAAGGCCACTGTAATTTTTCCAGTCTGAATGAGATGTGTTGTTTACAGATGGCCACTGTCCTTTTTAGAAAAGCAGTTATGTTTCACAAAGGGAAGTCATTTCAACATGAAAAATCAATTATAATGATTCTTTTTCCAAAATAGAAAATGAAATATTTTGACTTTTCAAAATTACCTTTTCCTTTTCTTTTTTTCCCTTGGGGGGGGATGATTGGCCAAATTCAGCAAGAGCTAGCAAACAGCCTGAGTCAGCTAAAAGCACAATTTATTCTGCAGATAAACTTTATTCACTGAAGTAAAAAGAGAAACTGCAAGTCCTGATGCTGCTTTCCAAAAAGTTTTGTTGATGTTGCTGTATCTGAGATATCTTTAAAACAGAGTGTATATCCTTCTGCCAATATTTGCATAGCATTCAAAACAACAGGGAGCATTTGGAGCTATTTAATAATGGGGGATAGGTTGCAAGCATGGGAGGCATGATGTTTGACAGGGCTGTGTATGGGCCCTGGCAGAGGTTTATTTACACTGTGGCTCAGTTGTAGGCCAGCTTGCCTCAGTCAATGTAGCTCTCTTTTTAATGGAGAGTTCACGACTTGTGCATGCAAAGAGTCATTTAGGTGTTAGGTTTGTTTGCCAATATAGACTGTCCATTAGCTATCTTAATCCTCTGTCTGTCCTAACAGGCTGAATCAAAAAAAAAAAAAAAGTCTGTCTAAAATACTGTTGTAGAGGAAAGAAATGTCCTTCCCTCCTTTTTTTGTTTTCAAATGGAAATATCTTGCTTTACTCAAGTTTCCATTTCTGAAAGTTGATATATTTTTCACTGAAAAAAATGGAAACTGCTTGCAGAGAATTTGCAGAGGGAATAAAACCACTGACTTCTTTCAATGTTTTGCACAGAAAATGAAAACAATTTTCAGGAGCTGTTCTGGGCTGAACTTTCAGCAGGTATGGGGATAAGTGGGAGTAGTTTATGCTTATCCTACTCATCGACTTTCCGACATTGTTTTGGATGAAATGCAAAATCAAATCCTGCAAGATGTGATCATTTAGGGTACTGTGGCATATTTTGAAACAGTAGGGCTGTTAGCCCCAGCATCTTGGCCAAATTCCAGCCTGGATAATTACATTCTGCCGGCCTATATTCCAGCCTGCAGTTCAAATAGAAAAAAAAAGGAGTTATCATTTCTCCTCCGAGAAGTCCTGCTGTGTGATGACTGATGCTTTTCCACCCCAGAAGTAACTGCATTTTGGGAAACATTGCCTCCATGTTCCTGCTTGTCTTGCCCATTGGATAAAAACTGCTGTGAAGAAGCCCAGGCCAGCTCCTTTGTGAGAATAAAGCAGCAGAGCTGACCAGGACAGAGCTGTGGTGCTTTATGCAAGCCCCTTCATTACTACACAGCCTTTGCTCTATAAAGCCCAGTCCTGCATAAGGTCTAGATCCCCTGTAATCCACAGACTGGGGTCTTTGTCTTTCCGGCAGCCATGGGCTGGGGATACTGGGAGGATGCATGGTGAGAGGAGAGGGCAGGCTGGCATCGGATGGGAAGAGGGAGGACTCACCGGCAGGCTTGACCCGTGCCTGTAATTTGTAAGGAGCATTTTTACACCAGATCAATGCTTTCCTCAGCATTTTAATGCACCCCATTGGTGTCCTTAAACTCTAATGATGCAGTCTGTGAGAAGCTGCCATTTATTACCCACAGATGGGGTGATAATTATTGACAAGATTGTAACTAATAATTAAACCCATTTGCTCCTTTAAACAAGTTGGTGTGAATTATTTGCCGGGAGTTCTTTAGCAGGCCTGTGGTCACTCCTGCCACATGGTGACGCTGCCCGGGAGCGGGCCCATGGCCAGGGACGAAGGAAGGCTGCTTGTGAAAGCTGGGCCATTCAAAGTCGCTGTGGGAGTCCTTCCCCTCCAGCTCAGTGTGGGGCCAGTGCTTCTGGCTGTGTTGGTAAGAGGTGTGTGAGCCCCACCGTGCTCCCACCCAGTGCCCAGGGCTGTGCCTTCTGAGCCCCAGCTCCTTCCAGGGCTAGGGCTGGGGACTAGCGCTGGGTCTGCTCAAGGGACTTGGGTCAAACACAGAGCCACGGATGGAAAAAACTATCCGTGAGAACTTTCTTGATGGTTTGTCCTCTCTTCCTGAGTATCTTGATCCTGCCTCTTCTACAAGTGGAAGATCAATAGTCACACATTCCCCGCTGTTAGATTTATTATTCCTCAAGTCAAAATCCCATTCCCATCCCAAAGCAAAGAGGATGGGAGGGAAGGGAGAAGGATAATTTCTCCATGCTTTTGTTTCTGTGGGGAGCCAAGAGATTATAAAAGGACTCTTTAACCCTCTGTAGTATGCGGTGGTGCTCTCATGGTGCTGAAGGCTGAAACACCAGCCACTGCCCAGCATTCATGGTGGGGTGAAGGGTACATGCAAAGGAGTGAGCCTCTAACACTGGGGGCTAGGATGGGAGTGTGCAGGGGGACAAGTGCTGCTCTGCTTACCATTGCCATGGGGGACTGGGCAGAGGAAAATGTGAGTGGTCCTTCTCTCTGAAGCTGGGCATGGTGGAGGTGGGGAGCAGGACAGCCTGTGCTGGCTGGCATGGAGGCCGGTGGGGATAAGGCAGGGTGAGCAGAGAGCAGCTTTTGCAGCACCACAGTGTTCGGAAGGCAGCCTGGGGGAGCTGCCTTCCCCTGGTGTACGTTTAGAGGGAGGGTGTAAATCTAATCTCAGTGCTAGGGTCCATTAGCATTAGAGGGGAGTACTGTATATGCATTCATTCCCCGCTCTCACCTCTGGATGACAGAGTACCCCCCTCTGTTGTCTGCTTTAGCGCAGGGAAAGGGCTGCCCATTAATTCTCCAGCAGCGGTGGATAATGCCATCGTAAGTCTTAGGTGCCTATGAATTTTGTGAGCATTTTACAGTAATAAATACCCCACACTTGTGCATATAATTAGTTGTGTATCCCTCAGTTGTTCCATCTGCACTATGATCTATCTGTCCTTTTATGGAGGTGGGTCTGGTTCTTCCCCTTGCGCTCCTGGTTTAGTACTGGCTTAGCCCAGCGGCAGGAGCTCAGGACCTGGCAAAGAGATTTGTGTTAAAGGAAGGAGAGATGTGATCACAGACTCAGGGATTTATTGTACTGAAAGTGGAAACCTGAGCTGAGAAGCTGAATGCAAAGCAACCAAGTTGTCCCAAATAAGTCTCAGTATATCTGTACCGTCAGTGCCATCACACCCTCCCCACCGTATACCAGGTAGTACAGGCTATGAAAAGACAGCAAAAATGTATATCCACAAAAGTTTGTCTGCTTATTTGACTTTGTCTTCAGTATCTTGCACCTTCCCCTTCTTCAGTGAAAAAGACTATGGGAAGACTAATAGCCTCACATCTACACATTGTAGGATTTTATCCCCCTTTTGTAAAAACTCCACTAAAGCCTCACACTAGCAGAACTTACTGTGCAAAGGTAAACAATCACCCCGCTGTCTACTGAAGCCTGAATTCAACAGGCAAGAAAGTCAGGCTTTAGGGCTCTGAGTACTTGGTCAGAAGGACTGTGGCCACATGACACAAATGCTGAGCTGATGTGAAGCTGATCTGCTAATGCAGATCCTTTCAGGGAGTGCTGACAGGTTAACTTCTCCTGGCAGACTCAATGTGCATTCAGTATTATTTGTCTGTGACTCTGACTTTATACCTTAAAATATCGCCTGTCATCCCCCTGTAGCTTGCAGAAAGCTGGAATGAAATCGAAGTTGGCACAAAAGCTGTGCAGTGTGTGCTCTGGCTAACTTGGTAAGATGTGATGCTGCAAGGGTGCCTGACCCAAGTCAGGTCTGTGCAGCTGGCTGATCCCAAACTGTGCACATCTGGCAGCAGCGTCCGCAGGAGCATGGCTGAGGCCAGCCTCAGCCCCATCAGAGGATGCTCACACTGTTAACTGTAACCATCCCACTGAACTCAGAGGGACTATTTACATACTTAATCGCAAGCATAAATCTCTGCAGGATCAAGGCTGCAGAGAAAACTAAGAGAAGACACTGAAGAGGCATATGTCAAACAGGGCTGTGGTCGAGAGCTCACTGAGACTTAAACAAAACATTTGAGAAAATGAGTCCATTTGTTTCAGAGGCATCCTGAACATTGGCATGTAGTAATTCTGTAATGGATCCATTTAACCAGTCCTATAGCTGAAATATCCTTAACAAATATTTCCTTTAATAGCACTTAAAGAGGGAGTACAGGGAAAGAATTTTTAAAGCACACATGCGTTATTGCTGAGTTCCAGTTTTGAGGGCTTTCAAAGTACCAAGGTAATTTTTCTCCAAATTTGGCTCAATATTTAACAAATTGAGTGAGATCAGGAAACAACCTGAGGTCAACATTTTTAACCTGAGTTGTTTGTTAAATTGTCCCAGCTCTACAGTAACAGCCAGAACAAGCGCATGTTGTATTCAAAGGTAATTCAAACAATCCTCGGAAACTTTGTAATAAAGTCACTAATCTGGAGAGCTAGGCTGGAACAATAGAAACAAGGAAGAAACCTTTCTGTGGGAGATGGGAAAAGCTTGCAGATCTGGGATCTGGAATCAGAAGAAAAGTCAGATTTCAACCTTAGCTGTAGTGATTAACTACCTTAACTCTAGTAATTGTTAATGAGTGTTCAGCGTGAGCCAAACCAAATTGGCATTTGTACAGAAGCAAGATGGCCAGGTTACAACCAACCTGAAGAAGCCCAGAAAAGGTGGATGTAAACCACATAGCGTGGAAGTAGCACTCTTCAAAGTGTTTCTCAGCCTCATGGCAACCTGCATGGTTGCTGCTGGATAGTAAAAAGACCACGGGGACTGCAAGCCTTTGGATAACCAGTGTTAAAGAGAGGTCTTCAGGCACCGTTGGGTGCCCACTTTCATAGAAAGCAGCTCTTTGCAGCCCCCCTCTTGTCAGAGCCACCTGTGCTTCCCACCCTCCAGGATCTGAGAGTGAACACTGTCCCTCAGGTCACTCCAACAATTGCTCGTTGTGGTTTAACAGGTAGATATTAATCGGGCTGTCCACATCACACAGCCCTTTGCAGATCACCAGCAAGGGCTCTCTAGGCCACCGATGGCCCTCAGCCCTGTTTCAGAAGCAACGTGCTATAATAATGTATCCCTAACCATGCTTTATACCAATAAGTAGGCTATAACCCTGTCAAGGTGTGCTGGTGACTCTATAAACCATGAGACCTGAATGGTCAATGGTCGAGTGGTTTAAAGCTGTCACCAGAATACTGAGATAGCCTTATAAGCCTTGTGCTGCATGGCTGGGGATACATTATTCACTATAATATATGGTAAGAAATACCTGCGCAGGGTCTGAAATGAACTGCTTTAGCCACTAGCCAGCATGGCTAGTGATCAGGGAAATCCGTCAGCATTTTCATGTGCAATGGGAGGCGAAAAGAGGGAGGGCAACACCGGGGGAGGGCAACTTGTCTTCTCTGTGTAAAGAAATTGGGGTTTGTGCAGGGGACGGAGGGCAAGCAGAACTGAGCATGGCTGAGCCCCTCACCTGCGCTTCCTGCAATAGAGGAGCAGCGAGGGCTGGTGACCTTCAGAGCTGTGCAGCTCCACAGTCTTTCCTCAGCCCGTTCTTCCGTTTTGTGGAGGACCCAGGAAGGACTTGGGCTGTCAGTTCAGAGCTGCTCAGGGAAGGCACGTGGGAACCAGGTGCGAGGCTCAGCCGGGAGGCAGGGGTGCGTGGGCAGCAGCCACGAGCGTCGTGTGAAGGACCATCATCTACTTATTTGCCAGGTGCCTTTCTGACCTACCTCCATACAGTGTCACAAGCATTGCAGGGGAAGGTCTAAAACTGCCCAAGGTCAATTGCAAGCCATTAAAGGAGTCAGAAACAGGGTCCTAGGGGCACCCTGCACTGATGGGTAGAGAGAGGTGGGTTGCCCCATCCATGCTAAGCGTGTCTTGGGTAGCACCAAGAGGCAGAAGAATGGAGTTATTTGTACATATGTACATGCAGGCAGATGGTCCCATGGCCAGGACCTGGGGCTCTGAGAGGATATCCAGCAATTCTGCAACTTCTTCCCTCCAGCCGTGGCCAACCTTGGTGCGAATGTGCGTGGCGGCAGGGGTGAGGCAGGGGTAGGTCTGGGTGAAACAGGGTGAAGGGATGCTCTGCATCAAATAGCTGGCACATGGAGAGGGTGACGAGGGCTTTGAAGAGGCTCTGGAGGGGTTTATGGCTAAGCCTCTGTCACCAACAACCTTGGCAAATAAAAGATTTCCCCATCCTGACAGCCTATGCTGCTCCAGCCACAGGAGACAAAGTCCCTCAGAGCGTGCCCATGTGAGTACCCTTCGGTGGCGGGGGGAGAAATGAGGAGGGCTTGGGGGATTTCATTAAGAGATGGGAGGGGAGGGAGGAAAACCCTCCTCCTGAACAATAGATGGAGCTAAAATTGCCTGAAGGGCTTGGCTGGCTTGCTTTATTTATTGTTATATGCATATATACATACATATATATTTGTATGTATATATATGTATTCCACGTCCCCCCCCCCCAGCCTTTATTGGTCTTTACCAGGAAAGGACCCAGGGGCATCCTTTCCCACCTCAGCGGCTGAGAGACAATAGTGCCGCCAGGGAGGATGCAAGAAGGGCCCTGCGCTGCCTGGGATCAGTAGCTGGGAGACAGAGGCTGAGGTGGAGGAATCCGGGGGCGCCGAGCACGGGGCTGGCCGCCCCCTTGGCTCGCTTGTTATGTTAAGAGCCCGTCGGCAGAGCAGGGGCCATGGGGTGCAGGGAGAACAGAGGGATGGGCTCTGAATGTGGCCGCCCCGGCATCCTTCTGTTCTCCATATGGGTACATTGTCTTGCCTTGTCCCTCCGTGCTGCCTCTCCTCTCCCTACTGTGCTCACGTCATATGTTGGTTTCCCCTTTTTATTAAAACCCTTTTAGCGGCCAAAGGGGCGATGGGCACCGGGAATTTATGAAGGACAGAGGAGGAGGAACAAGTTTGTGTTTGTTGAGTGGAAGCTGCGTCCTTCTGTCCCCCTCCCCAACCTCCCTCCTGGCTCCCCATCTGGGCTGGACCGTGCCTGAGGACAACCAGACTTGGCAGCGCGGGCGTACAAGGCAGCAGGTGACACAGCGTTGGGGAGGGCAGTTTCCCAGGGAAGCCTGCCCTGCGCCAGTCACTCCATCCAAAAACCACAGCCCTCCGTCGCACCCCTGGCCCTGGGGGAGTGAGGTACTACTTCCTACTGTACCCCACCACAGACCAAAACCCTTGTTAAAGAAAGGTTTCCCCTGTAACACCCACCTCACCACAGCATTTGCCCCATCGTGCAGGTACGGGTAGGTCGATGGGCTCTCAGACCAGGCAGGGGCTCTCTGTCTCCCTCTGTCCAGCACTTGGCAGGTACCATAGTTTCTAGGCTTTCAATCTGTTTTGGATCCCAGTTTCTTCTAAAACCTGCACTGAATAAGATCTTCTCATCCCTTTCAAGCCCATGCTTTTATGTGCTACCCAATTTCTTTTTTAAGCAAAACTTGTTTTAAAGAGCTACCATGCCCCAGAAAATGCTTCCTGTGTTATCACCGACCCCAAAGTAGTACAAAACACATTAGAAAGTCTCTTCTCTAGTGATTTTTTATATTTGATGTCTGTGAAGATAAAACTAATGGTGTCAAGCAATGTAAGGAAGGGGAAGATTAAACAAAATCTATCCCCTGCAAAAACAAAGCAATCAATATAACATTATCCTGCTGCAGTGGCTTTCAACTTGCTTTGATTTGTGGATCCCTAGAAAATCTCTCTTGAAGGCTCAGCACCCCCCCCAGAAAATTCTCAAGCCCCAACCGCTGGAGAGCATTGGTGAAATTGCCTTTCCCAGCCTCCTTACAATGAGTCCATGTTCTCCCAGGAATCTGCAGACCACAGGTTGAAAAACACCAGTTCAAATGTAACTAAGACTAATTAAATAGGGAGCTTACTGTTGTTATTGTAATACTCTCAGACCCGTCTTACCTGGAGAATCCATTTTGCCACCTCTGGGAAGCTCACACATGAGCTTCATCGCTCTGGTCCTGTCTTGTGAGTCTATCTGCTGCAGCAAAGAAATACCAAGTTCCTCTGTTCACCACACAGGAGAAATGCAACAGATTATAGATGGCTGGAAAATTTCTGGACACACGGTTTGCTCTTGCAGAAAAAAAGGATTAAAAGGATTTTTTGTTTTAAAGGTACTCCCCACCCCAGCCCAAAACCATAAGAAGAAATTATTGATCAAACCCCAAACAAACTTTATATTCTTGTTTCCTATTTTTGCTTCTGCTTTGTGTTCTCTGTTTCATTTTGCATCTCTG
Organism: Aquila chrysaetos chrysaetos; assembly: GCF_900496995.4. Classification (NCBI taxonomy): domain Eukaryota; kingdom Metazoa; phylum Chordata; class Aves; order Accipitriformes; family Accipitridae; genus Aquila; species Aquila chrysaetos. The sequence goes on along the minus strand of NC_044014.1, from coordinate 22,371,355 downwards.
ACTTCAGTTAAATATTTCTGCTGGAGAGAGGAGCATCACCTGTTTTTAACTGGCCTAGCACAAGAAAAAGAGGAAAATTGGAATAAAGAAGGTTTGGTATTTAGGGTATAAAATGTTTTATTTCTGTAGGCTATATGCTGACACTGTCAATTTAACACTCATGAGACATTGAAAAATTCAAGGTGAGAAGTTTAAACAACTACAAAACTCCTTCAGAATTTCCTTTTCATGAAAAAAATGGAAATATAGCAGCACCTATGCCTGAAACTAGGGCTGACAACATTCAGAAATATTGCAAAAAATGTCGAAACAAAAGCTGTGTATTTTCCAAGTTGTTCTACAGATCTTTAAAGATGCTGCACCATGAAATAATGAGTGGTTCATTCACCAACCCATCAGCTTGGGAAATATATGCAACACAAATTCATTTGTTTCCAGCTAATTGCACTTTCATTTCCTCCTCCTATCGTTGCGAGGCTGTGCAGGCTAAGGTTTGGAGCAGTGCTTCCCAGGCTGTGCCGCACGCGCCATCCCCTGTACCCAAATCCCATCACAGCGGTACCTAGCCCAGCTAGGAGGCACAGCCGCTTCCTTTGCTTGTGATGTTCTTCTGGGAAAAAAAAATATTTGGGACCCACAGGTTTGGAGTGGGCAGGGACTGGCAATTAGTCCTCATGTTTTATTCCTGGCTTCTGTCATTGGCATGCTGTACAGTTGTAGTCAAACAAATGAACTTCTCTACATCTTAGTTACCCTTTCTGTAAAATGAAGGTAATAATATTTATCCAGCTGGGATGCTGCAAGGAGTAATTAATGTGTACAAATCACTTTGAATTCCTCTAACGAAGTGCAAATTGTATTAGTCCCCACAGAAACTGGTAATAGGTTTGTGTCTTCCTTCACTGAAGGTCTGACCTCAATCCCCTGGGGTAATCTTGAGGAAAAACTCTTCCTACTATTTGTATTACAGCAGCTCATAAGGACTCCTCCAAGGCCAGAATCCCCATTGTGCTCAGGGCTGTATGTTCGTACAGTAACTCTAGAGACCTTATATTTAAACTGAGGAAAGCTGGGAGAAAGGAAGCATTAACTCTATTTCAAAGGTGAACAACCAAGGCACAGAGAGGAAGCATCTTGCTGGTAGTACATCTATGAACCAATATAAGTCTTTTCAGAAGACCGTCACCTCAGATTGACTTCCTGACTCAAGCTGAATTCTCACCTCTCTTGGCAGGACATCAATCTTTCCCATTTTGGTGAGTGACAGACCAGCCAGATGGCAATGGATGCAGCTCGCTTCTTACAGGATGCTTGGAGAGAGCAGTGTTAGGGCAAGTTAAGGTTCACAGAGGGAGGACATGAAGTGGCTTTGAGTAGGGTAGTGACCACTGGTCCTGTTCTTCATCTCATGCTCTTTTGGAGACCTGGACACATTCTGTGTTCTGATTTCTTAATACTTTCAGGCATCTTTCTGCTATGGGAAGAGAGAGAGCAAGAGAATCCAAGAAGGACTGGTTACGATGGTTTTGTAAATCTTCATGCATAAACATATGGGGAAATGTGGATGTATCTCCAACAGCTCTTCTAGCGTTTGTCATGTTCTTTTTTTGGCTGATATAACTGTTAATTTCTTGTTACTGCATCTGTACCTTGAACAGAGTTGTTTCACCACTAGTATATTGGAATTTTTCATTTTTGGACTGTTGAAATGGTCCAAAATTTGATTCCATTTTTTCCCTGACATTAGAAATCAGTTTAAATTGTGCCTTTTCTGAAGGAAAAGTAGAGCAGAAAAAAAAGTGTATCACAAAATTCCCTGCCAGTGCCAATGATGGGCTGATGATACTGTTCACATTCTGTGTTTAAATATAAAATACTGCTCTGTGAAAAGCTGCCATGTTTCACAGGTACTGGTGATGTTTCATGGAGGAGACCAGAGTCAATGATTAGCCTCCTGGCCTGCTAGTCCTCAGATGCATCGCTACCAAGCCCCTTCTAATGCTAGTACCCAGATGTGTCAACAGACTTTCTAGGTGAAGATACCACCATTTTTCACTTCCCCTGCTCTCCTAAAGGACCTCAGGCACTTGTCATACGGGGGTCTGACCAGCATGGGGAGCTCCTAATCCCCAGAGGCACCTCCTGCTGGTTTCAGCACCCAGGAGGCAAGCTAAGGAGGTACGACGCAAGTCAACTCACCACCAGTGGAATGAGATGAAGGATAAAAGTTGGCATGATCAGACAGCTGGGGAGACGAAGACAGGGCTAAAGCCTCTGGTGGTGTAAATCATTCCCACTCCATGGATTTTACAGGACCGTGTTGACGTACACCAGTAGGAGACCTCAGCGTCTAACACCATTAAGCCATAAGCTACTTTAGCAGTCAAGCAATCATGTGTTGGAAAGGAGACACCAAGAGGGGGGCACCTTTCCTTGGGAGATCCTTCCTGAGCAGCCAGCAGAAGCTGAGCAGGACTTCCCTTCTTCCCCTTCCTTCGCCTACCTGCTAGCTGCCCGTGCTGCACAACTCTCAGAGCTGGGGTCCTTTCTCCACTGGCCAGCGCTTGGCTGGAGAACTGGGAGCTGGTTTAGGCGGTATCTGAAGACTCCTTTTTGAACATAAGCATGTGCAAGGATGGGAGGGTGGGGGGAGGGGGGGTGGGGGAAGAGGAGAGGTACAGACACAGCACTCCTTGGCAGTGATTTATAGACTGGGTCAGGCACAAATTGACTCGTATGCAAGAAATGTAAATGGAATCGAGACTTTTGATGGAGAAGCTCATTTTCAGACTTAAACGCTTTAGATTAAACACACTCACACACAAATGCTGGCGGGGAGGGTGTTTTATATAATTTACATTACAAATCAATTCATTATCCACAGAGGCAGGTTGCACTGATTTTCAAGGATCGGAGATTTGATGAAGAGGATTCATTTCAAGAAATAAACCTTTTAAATTAACCGCAAGATGAGGGAAATTTCTTTATTTAAAAAATGCACCAGCCCCTTCTTTGTTTCTTTTATTATTATTAATATTATTTTCCATCCGGCTCTGGGTCATTAAGGAGGGTCCAGAAGTCACAGATTGCCTTTCTGAGGGAGGAGAGCTGAGAACTTCGAATGTCACACATTTTGTCTGGCTCCAAACCCTTCATTTATTGCAACACAATTTGTTACCTGTGGTTGGCTCTGTACACCATTGTGCGCTGTGCGCCGTGCGCCAGGACTGATTTAGTAAGGAATGTCCTCTCCACCTTGAAATTGAGAGGGGGAAAATCCCTTGAGAGAGGAGGTGGAAGAATCATGAAAGACAGACTTCCAGCTGCCTCAGAAGGGAAATGCCCGCTGAGGTCTGAGTGAAGTCCCCTCAAGCTTTGGCAGGGTGTGGAGTTCAGGAAACCCTAGTCATAACAAAGGCCAATGGCTCTGTGAGGGCACATTTAAGATGCAGGGATGAAGAAATGGAACAAAAGGAAACCCCAGAACCAACATGGGTCCTGACGTCCCATCCTGCCCTAGAGGTGTGCAGATCGCAGTGGACAATAGCCGGGCCTGGAGGCAAAGCAGGAGGAGTGAAGATGATTGAAGGACAAGTGCCACGTTACCCTGGTCTTCCTTGGCAAGGCTGCAAAGTACCATCTTTGAGGAAGACTCTTTCTTGCTTCCTAAACCACTTGGGCATAATTTGTTTCCCTCCAGTCATTCCTGGTCACAGCTCCCTCATAACTCCCAACAACAGCTCCTGCAACCTGGCTGCAAGTGTAGCCTCCCAGTTCCCCAGCATCCCACCTGGCTGCAGCACGGAGAGAGGCAAAACAAGAGTGCTGCAGCAAGCACCTTATATCTTCCGTGAGAAAACTCTTTTTTTAAAAGATATTTTCATATCAAAAACCAAATGGTTGGGCCTCTTTCCTGTTTGAACAAGAGCCAATCCTCTAGAAAGACAACTGCTCACCTAACCATAGGCTACCACCTCAGTTGTGTGGGATGAACCTGGGCCAGAGGCTCTTCACAGGTGGTGGCTGGGAAGGGACAGCTTTTGGGTCCTGGAGCCGTCTGCATCCCTCAGGGTCCCAGGGAGCCTTCTTGATCCAAACCCCAATGCAGGGCCTTCTTGAAGCCATCCTCCTCACAGGAGGATCCTGGCCACTGGTGAGACTGCACGGCCCGTGCACCACTGTCCTGGGACAGAAAGAGCAGTGCTTGCCCCACCTGAGAGTCCCAGCACAGGGCAGGCAGCAATTACCTGAGCTGGAGGGGAGGCAAGATGCCAGGGTTAACAATCCTGATCTTGTGGGGAAAAAAAAAAAAAAAAAAAAGCACGGGATCTTTAATGACCACAAACGGCTAGGACCTTTGTTTTATATCTCTTCTGAAAAGCAATCACGCACATTTTAGCAGGGGAGCTTTTATTCTCATGCGGATGGGGTAGCCAGCGCAGTGTCCTCTCCCAAGCGCATCCGGACCTGGTCAGTCCAAGCACACAGAAGAACAATGTGAAACATGTTTGACCTTCACAACTTTCCTTTACAGACCAGCAAGCTAAAGCCCTGAAGGAATTTTCCTGAGTGAGTTTGTCCAAAGCAACATTCACCACCTCATTCAATATTTGCCTGCAAAAAAAATGCCAATTATTGAGAGACAGTCCTGGCTGGGCATCAATAGGCAGCCAGGTGTGAGAAGTTGAAGAGAAATACATCTCATTAATGTGGAATTGTTTTTAGGTTAATAATCTTGCGTTAATTTTCCTTTAAAATATTGTCTTTGACCGTTAAACGCTCGCACTGTTATAAAAAGAACGTAATAAATGATCTTGAAGCAAATTCTCCTGCCAAATGTCATAATTTATTTGCATAATTAGCTCTTAATTTTAATTCAATATGCAAATCCACGCTTCCTTTAAATTGCAGCAGCCTGTTTCCCGGCCCTGGCTGCCATGAATTTATTGTGAGGCGGCTGTTTGAAAAGGCAGCTTCACTGCCTTCTGGGGATGGCTGCCTGGGGGAGGGGGTGCCCACCGCCAACTCCAGTCACTTTTTGTTTGGGTTTTGTTTTGGTTCGCTTCTTATTAAGTTGGACCCCAGCCTGCTTCAATCCCTGAGCGTCCCCCTCTTCCCCCCAACAAGTCCTGTTTCCCTTTGTCTTCCTTCTGCATTCTCTCTCTCTTTTCTTTTCCTCTTTGGAGAAGACAATGTTGATCCTCCATGTTCCCTGCCCCTTGCCCCCCCATGAAAGGCTCTGGCTCAAGTCAGCCTGGCAACTGCTCTGCTCTCCTCCCCCTTTCAGCTTCCTCTCCCCAGCCCTTCCTTGCTGTGCAACAGCCCCTTGCTCGATGCCTTTTTAAGGTGCCCTCCTCCTCCTGGAGGAAGGTGAGGGGGAAAAGGCTTGGCTTCCCCATGGGGTTTCATCCCCCAGTCCCCATCCATGGCCAGAGCCCCTGCAGTTCGCCAGAATCCCATCTTACCTCCCTAGCTGTGCCCCCCTAGCACACCGGACTGTGCTCCATGCTGAGACACCCCAAACCACCGGGCTTGCGGCAGGGGAGCCTGCAGTGGGCGGGAGAGCCCCGGGCAAGGCCCCGCTGCTGGGGAGCAAATGTGGCTGTTCCCCCACATGGCTATCCACCGCCTGCGGAGCCAGAGCAGGGGTGCTCCTCTACCGCACTCCCTCCCCATCACCAGCATCCATCCGTGTCTGTGCTGAGCCCCTGCATCCGATAGGAGGGTGGGAGACCAGACAGCTCAGGCATCAGCCCACACCCAGGCATGGAGCGCAGCTCTTGCCCAGTGCCCTGGGATGCGCAGCCAGCTGGCACCAGGCACTGCTCCTCTGCTACAAGGAAAATATCCAAATAAACCAGCTCACAGGTTTCTGCTCCTTCCCCCTCTTCCCAATGAAAAACTGAAACAGGATTTCAGCAACCACAAAGTCCCTCCAGGTAGAGAACTGTGGGCAGGCGCCTTTGAGAGGAGGGCAGAGAGGTGTCCAAGGGATGAGTCCTGCTCTTCTCTGTCCTCCTCCCCAGCCGACACAAGTGGTGTAGCCACACTCGGGGCGGTGAGAAGCCCGGGCACTGCTCCTGGCAGCTCACTCGGGTAGACGTGGGGCCATGGGAACCAAATCTCCGGAGCTTTTCAGGCACCTTGCCTCTTTGACAGTGGCCGATCAGTGAGGGCTGTGGGTGCTGCATGCTTCAATTCCCTCTGGCTTTGTGTTCCAGGATTTGTCCCTGGGGCACAGGGAGCAAGGAGGACACCCAGAGACTCCTGCCCTTGCACTTCACGGCACTGGGAGAGGAGTGGGAGAGATGGGTGATGGAGTAACGTGAGCCCAGGGTTTCGCACACGGGCTACGGAATTAAGTAAAAGGGACAAATTAGCCTCGACAATAGGAGATCTTTTTCACTGGGGGAGGACTTGGGGGAGAGGGAGATAATTAAATGTTGCTTCATCAAAGAGGAGGCAGTTTGCAAGCTGCTCTCCCTTGTAACTCTATCGCGTTCACCTCCCAGGACGGACCACGAGGGCCGGCAGCCATCCCCTGCGCTGGTATCGTGTGCCCTCCCTCCCCTGGGAGCACAGGGAGGGGATGGGGGTGCCTTGGCAGAGGGAGGGGCTGGCGAGGCGGAGGATTTGGGTTGGGGGCTGTAGGAAGGAGAGGGTGTTGGTATCTCATTTCAGGCCTTAGATCTCTGGAGGGGAAAAGAAAAAGAAAAAAAAAAAACCAAACCCAAACCACAGGCCTTTGTTAGAAACGCTGTCCGAGAAGGAAGGAAGAAGACAGGAACAGCTCAAATTCAGTCCTTCGATAATTAAAGCTTGCAAAAGAATAAAAGGGGAGGGCAAAAAAAATAAATAAAAAGGGCTTTCCCTCCTCCCACCTGCTTCCAAAACAGGGCTGCTGTGGCTTCCCCGGGAACAAAGGGATGTGGTGAGAATGGGCTTTTGCTTGATCCCCAGCAGTGGCTGGGAGGGAGCAGAGGGACAAACGTGTGGCCCTGCAGATGGGAGCCTCTCATCAAAGCTGGGGAAAAATAGGGGGAAAACGTGTCTTTCTGTTTTACTGCTCATCAGAGCAGGACTCCGATTTCCTGATCTGAGGAAAATTTGGCAACTGAAGACAAAAACATTTCTATTCCAAAACTGAGCAGAAAGAAGTCAAACCCCTGTGTTTTCTGCTAAGCAAAATAAAGGAGAGGGAAATCCAGCCACTGGGCAATCCACAGACCCCTCCTGCCATGGTTTGGCTGATGAAAGCCTCTTAAAAAAACACATGTAAAAGCAGCACAATTTGGGATTTGATTTTGTGTCACAGCAGGGGTCTGCGGGGGGTTCCCAGGGGCTCTGTGGGGGCAGGCAAAAGGGAGTCATGCATGACATGAAAAAGGCTTACCATTGCCTTCAGCCAAGGCTATTCCTTTCTCCTGCACCCACCTGCTGTGTGTTTTGGGACATCATGTGTGTCTCTGGGTTTACTGATGCTCATGAAAAGCAACCAACACACACTCATAACAGGACTCTCAGGCAAACTACCCCTTTCTCAGCTCTTTATGTGTCCAAGGATTTGACCTTTTTTTTCCTCCATCTACTGCCTCTATTACTTCTTAGAGCTTCAGACCTCAAATGCTGTTTTTCCCCAAGTGACCTCTGCTTTTCCAGCTGAGGATGATACTGCTGAAGCCTGGTCTGGCAATGAGCATGTGGAAGCTGGGGCAGAAAGATTTTACTTCCAGCTTTCTCCATGGCATCGAGCAATGCCCATCAGTCACTCTCCCATGCTGCAGTTTCTTCACCTAATAAATGAGGATAATATGCTCTCTGGGTCTGGGAAGTCTCATGTAGGACCCTGAGGGAAGCTACCAGCTCCTTGCTGACAGGCACTAACAATGTGCACAGCACTCTTGTCAGTTGTGTGCTTTACCAGATGTCAGGGCAGAACGGGTGCTGCTCTCTGCTGTATGCCACTGCATCTCTGTGGTTTTTTGATTCCCTCTCCATTCCCAGCCAGAGCTCTGCAATCACAACTTTTACACCTCAAAGGACCAAGGCCTTCGCACCACGTGGTGCATTTCACAAAGATAGGATGCACAGCCAAATTACACGTGGTGGGGAGCCACCATGATCCAAGTGTGGGGCTGCAGGCAGAGGAAGCATTGTTCTGCGCTCCTGTCTGCTGGAATGGAGCTCTGTTAAGATAAAGATAAATAAAAACCCCTTAAGAGCTCAAGAAACAGAAAATAAAAGTGATACAAGGAGACCATTTTAAAACAGCTGATGTCGTGACTCCTGGAGGCTGGTTTTGCAAGGCCAGCATCACCAGTTTTGCAGCGCTGCTGCGGGGTGACAGCAGCCGACTGTTGCACTGGACTAGAGAGAGATCGGAGCGTGCTTTCTGCACCTGCCACAGCCCTGCTGGGTGATTTGGGGCTCATCACTTAGGTCTCCAAGGTCTTTCTTTTGCCTGCTTGGCCCATCTAAATCAGAGCTGTTTGGGTGGAGATGATCTCTCACTTGCCTGGGATGAGCTGCAGTGTCATGTGGGACCTCGAGGCTCTTTGGGAGTGCAGCAGGAGGCAGGTTTCCAGAGGCTGAAGAAGTTGTGTGCTTTGGTTGCACTGCCTGAACGAGCAGCCTTGTTCTGCTCTCAAACTGTGTGCCCGCTCCTAGGGACCAGGGATATTTGCATCCTTTAAAGCTAAAGGAGAAAAAATACCCCAAATCTCTCTCCCCACCCTGCCTGATCCCCACAGGCCAGCCTGGTGCAGCTCAGCGGTTCCTTGCTGCTCAGTGCCCTCTGAGTCTTCACACTAAGAGGGCTCAGGACATGAGGCCAATCAAGCAATGGGATTGCCTTAACACGCCTTAGTGCTTTATAATACCTGCCATTCTCCATGGTTGAGTCTGTTTCTGATGCTTGCCATATTTGAGGGTTATACTGCTGCGCTTTCCATGGTCCGCGCTGCCCTTCTGCTAAATGCTGCCTTCTGTCTTGCTTAGTTAATGGTTAAAGTGGTTGCCATGTCCAGCCAAGGCTGACCCTTTGGCTATCTCCCCAGCTGGCCTGGCAGGAGGGGGCTCGTGAGTCTCCCCCCAGCTCCCCAGGAGCGTTCCACACAACGCCTGTGGAAGTGTACAAAGTGTCAACCTCAGCGTAGTTTTTAACCTGGAGTGATAGCTTTACTGATTTGCCACTTTACTACTCTTGTTAATGAATTTTTAATCTTCTTAATGACATTAAACACGGAAAGTAATTAAGGAAAACAAGTTTGAAACTGCTGACTTAAACCCTTTATTCAGAACTATTTAATGTAGAATTAATTTGATTTTGCCCATTATTCAAATGAACACATTACCTTCCTGTGCATTGGCCTATTTTCCTTTTTTTTTGGGGGGGGTGTGTGTGTGTGTGTGTGTGTGTGTGTGTGTTGTTTTATTAAATATATCATATAATGCTTTGTCCTTTTTGCTTGGAGGTAACCAGAAAGTTCCTCTCTCCCAATGACAAAAAGGGTCAGACTTTGGCATCTCTCATGGGTCTTGTAAAGTCTCCCTGCATGAGGAGTTCAGCTGTGGTTGGGAATGCCTGAAATACCAGGTTGCTACCACCTGCTCGATTAGGAGAGAAAGGAGCTTTGCTTCTCCATGAGAGCTGCTGGACTGCATCCTTAGCACAGGATGTCACATCTACCACAGGGAGCGAGGCCATGCTGATTTACGTCAGACTACCAGGCCTCTGCAAAGCAGAGAGCAGAGGCTGATGTAAACACTTTGGGAAAAGTAGATGCTCAGTTTCATCTTATAGTGGAAGAGAGGGATCCCCGTATTACCCTTTCATTGACATCACAAGCTAGACCCTTTCTTTCCACCCTTCTTAGACATTATTGGCTCTGACCCACATGTAAGAAGACAGCAGATGTTCACCTGATATTGCCCCCCTCAGCTGATCTTTTCTTTCTCCAACCTGGCTTTTATGTAGCTATAAACCCTGCTACCACTTTGAGCATCTAACCTTTCGGTCCTGTTTCCACTGGGATGAGGATTCAGTGTTACAAATCAGCTGCATTCCTGCTGTGGTTTTTCTAAATTACTGCACGATGTCTCCCAAATCCTGCTCCCCCAAATGCTGGGAAACAATCAACAGTCAATAAGTTCTCAGCTGTCAGATGTCTCCAGGTCTGCCCCACCAGCAGCTTCTGTGCTTGAGAAGCTCTGCTTGCACTCCGTGTTGTTACCACAACTCTTCTCCAGTAGAACCCCTACAAGTCCCCTGGATTCATCCCCCAGTCAGCTCAAAATCCAGCTCTGCCCCAGGCAGACGTGGTGTTGATTTGATGGCAGGAGCAGACTAGATTCCACTGCCAATCAAGGCTGAAAAGGGCGACTGGTCCTCATATCCAGAGGTCTCTCATCATTGCTATCAAGAATCCCCTTCTGGCATTCCAATGCATTGTATAAATAAGCCTTTTTCTCTGCAGCCACCTGCCTGGCAGAGTAGGTAATGTCAGTGGAGCCACACAGGCTAGTCTGCTTCTGAAACAATAAGAGTTGTCCAAATAATTGTGTGCACACAAAGGACTGCTGGATGATGGAGCCAATTTGGGGCCATAAATCCAGCAGATGCGATGAAAGTCTCAGCTACAAAGAAGTGAGGCAAAAGCACACCTCTGAATCCCTCTCTCAGACCTGAATTTGTACAGAGGGGAATGTCAAAGTTCTGTACGAAAAACTCCCTGTACCTTTCCCTAAGCAGAAGAGGAACTTACTGGGCATTGCAGGGGGGTAAAAAATATTCATTAAAGCTGCATAGAGCTCCCAGGTGCTCCCTTCATCATGGACCTATATGACACAGTGACTACAGGAGAGCAAGCCCTGAATCTAAAGCTCAGTATTTGGCTGTTGGAGCGATGGCTGTTTTTTGCAGGTCAGTGGTGAACAGCCAGCCCCATCCTCTGTGAGGTGTGCTTCTCTTTGCAAAGACACTGATTCAGTGTCCACTGGAAGTAACGAGATCCTTTCCCTTGGCTCCAGTACATAACTGGATCAGTCCTCAAGCTGGAATATTAAACATGCCGGCAGATTGTCATTAAAACCCTCTTTACTTTATTATGTGTTTTTGCTTCAACAGCCAAAACTGGAGGAAAGAAAGCGAGGAAGCGATTTTCCTGCATGCTGGCTGTAAGACACTCTGTGAGCACTGAGCTGACTCTAGCAGGACCTTTTCCCATCAGAAGAAGCAGTGCTGTAGAGCACCACGTGGGACGAGACCAGTGTTTCAGACTGTAACCGCTCCCACCATGGTACCTGACCTCCTCATAGTCAAGACCACGTTTTAATGTGACAACAGATGTCATAATCCCTTTGGGCTTTTTGCAGGCAGCAAACTGAGGCATTGGATAAATGAAATGACATGGAAAAAAATCAGCTGGAGAGCAGAGGAGAGCTCAGGTCCCCAGAGTCGCTGGTGACTGATGTCTCACCTTCAGCCTCTAGTGCTCTTTTACTGACATACCTGGATGTCACAGCACAGACTCAGCATGTCTGAACTGGAACCTGAAGGATCACGGTGGTCTCCATGCCCTGCTCAGCATGGACTTGGGGAACTTGCTGAGGAATGAACGCCCAATTCTCCCCACCCTGTGCCTTTATGAATTTAAGCTTTGCATTAATGAGCAAATTATTTTCATGGCATGTCTGGCACTCAGCTGCTAACCAGCACCTGCCATGCCAGATCATGCACCTGGTCCTTGTGCGATGGGTCCCCTCTCTATGCCATCACCTTCATGTCTGCTGTTTCTTCCACATTTACCACGCTTCACCCTTCCTCTCCTCCCAACAGCAGGATGACACAAACCTGAGGACTGACCCACAGCACATTGTCACTGTAATGCAAATTACTGCCCTATGCTCAGCAGAAAAGCAGTAGAAAGAGAAGACCACAGATACCTTCTCCCACCCTCATCCATCCTTGGGCCACTCAGACCAGCTGCCCTGGAGCAAGCTAGGCCATTCCCACCACCAAAAGGGGTTTTCAGTATTAGCTGATGGCAGGAGCTGTTGGGGAAGTCAGCACCAGGGGACAAGCCCAGCCATGGGTTGGGGAAGGAGTTGAAAGGTGAAGGGGGGCAGTGAAGGAGGGGTGGAAAGGAGGAAGGATGGAGTAGAGAAAGCTGAGGGAAAGCAGTGGATTTCAGGGTGGCTGCACACTCTTCCCAGTGCCGGGGGCAGCAGCCTGCTTGCAGGGCTCCGGCTGGTGCTCCATTTCCAATTTGGCTTGTTTGAGAGCATAAACCTCCCTCCAGTCTGGGCGCCAATAAAAGAGGCAGCTCTGCAGAGTCTGCACTCCACTGTGGCAAGCTGCCGACTTTCATTTCTTTTTACTACTGACTTTGTGTGTCTCTCGCCCCTTCCTCCCATTCTGGGGACTTTATGGACTGAGACGCAGTATCCTCCTTCCCCAGAGCAGAGGCTGGCTCTGGACCTGGAATTCCAGGAAATTTCCACGGTTGTCTCTGGACAGCAGCTGTAAACATCGCTGCCTGCAGCACCCAGCCCTGCATGAAATGCCCCCCCAATGCTGCCATCCTGTGAGGCTGAGACCCCTGTCACAGACTGGCATGGGGCTTCTCCATCAGAGCCCCTCTTTCTCCTTCCAGGAGGACTACTATGCATCCATGTTGCCTATCCCAGCTGTAAGGAGGCACCAGGATGCCAGGGCATCTCCCACAGCCCTGCTCAGACGAATCCCGACTCCCCTCCCAGGGTGTGCTGCTCCCTACAGCAAAGGGCAGCCATGTCCCACTGCTCAGTGCCCCACCACCTTCACATGAATCAGCTCCACGCTCCAGCTGTGCCCAATCCCTAACTTGTCTCATGACTGGACAGCCGCTGCTGACTTCTCTGACCACTATGCGGTCTGCTCATTGCCACCTTGCCTTAGTCGAGCTGTCTGCTGCTCACCTCAGTCACTCGTGGTTACATGTTTGGGGAGGAGAGGTTGCATACATGTGAAAGAGACTGCTACGTCACACGCTGCTAACTCCACAAACTGATTAGGCAACTAAAATGTTTCAAGGAGGAGAACAAATGACAAAGAACAAATGAAAGTGAAGCACAGCCAGGAATGGACCAGGTACCAGAAAATGGTACCTTACGCACAACTCATCACAGTTCTTCTGTAAGCCAAACTGGCAGACAAAAATCCAACCATCCCTCAGAATAGAAGTTTCGGCTGAGAAATGTGGGGTTTCCAGAGAAAGCTGTCCATTTTTCCAGCTCTTTCCACCACTCTTTGTCTTTTCATTGAAGGTCCTGTCCCTCCCCACCCCTGAACAAGCACTCATTTTCTCAGAGATGTCCATGGAAGAACCGTTTCCCAGACACAGGCTTGAACCTTGACTCTCCACTGGTGTGTTATCCCTTTCCTACCCTAAAGTCCCTGTTGTGCTTTGCTCTATCCAGCCCAGCACATGGAAGCAAGTTCCAGAAAAAAACCCCAAGATACTGAGAACAGTGTGATTTGGGTTTACCTTGTACCCAACAACTGGTCTTCTGACCCCTCCCCACATCCACCCGTGTTGATTGCTTTTACTGTACCAAATGCAGCTGAGCTGTCACAGGCAGCTCCAGAGCAGAACAGGAGGCAACAAGGTAGGTTTTCTTCCCATAAAAGTTGCAAATTCTGAACTTAGCATTAACTAGCTTTGCAAATCTTGGCCTCCAGCACCCCTGCTGGCTGCTCCCTCCTCCACTCAGCAGCACACATGTGGACATACAATTTCTGACACACGTGTGTCCTGCATATCATAATTATCACACATTAAGGCACGGTCCAAGATGCACATGTCCGAATCCCCTAGCTGTTGGGATTACTTCAGTCTGGTTTTGTCAGGCTCGTGCCTGCAGTTCAGGACACACAAGTCGAGATGCCCCATGGCAGTTCTGTGTACAAACACACATGGAGGTGCATTTTGCCTATGAGATCATGTATTTAGGATCCAGTCTGCACATACCTTATGGAAGAATCGCGGACAAATTTTGTTAAAAATGCAGATATTTATTTTGTCCCATCTATACCTCTACTGTATATGTATGTGGAAGTATTTTATGAAACTGTAAGCCATACTCTGTAGTATCCACTTCACATATAGCTGTTTTGTGAGTGGAGTGGTTCTTTATTTTATTTTATTTTTACATGGGTACCAGTGAACTACATGAACAGCAGAAGAGGAAGCAAGATCACACTGGGAAACCAAATATCTTGGTATTTGTGTTTGCGTTTCTTCTTCACGGGTCTTTTTTTGCCTCAAGGAGCCACTTATGGGGCTAAAATACTGCAAGATCTGGTCTTCTTGTAGTATTCCTACCAGCCAGGGAGTAAAACACCCTGAGCAGAACAGATCTTACATTATTTCAGCTCCACAGAGTGCTCCCTGAGGCATCGGCAAGAAACATAACCACAGCTACAAAGGCACAGAAAATGCTTGCAACACAGATGCAAGTGCTGAACTCCGAGAGTTCCTTCCTCAGAGGAACAAGTGGCCAGACGCTATGTTCACCCTGGTTGAGGCACGCTGCAAAGCTTGGGGTGGGTGTCCTGCAAGGTCTGCCTGAAGTCCAGGGGACAGAGAGCCAAGCGCAAACCAAACTGCAGGAAGAGGACTAATGACAGTGTTTGCAAATTCATGGTCCACGACTCACACTCCCAGGGTGCACAGGACACAGGAGAGCTGGGGCCAAGCTCGCTGTCATTTACACACTGCTCTTTCAGTATCACCTCCAAGAGGGAACTGCAACTTGGACTGGAGCCATAGCACACGCAGCAGAAACTGGCTCACATGGTCTGTCTGTGCCACCCACGGGGCTAGAGGGTTTCAGGGTGGCTGGTGCACACCTTAGTTGGAAGGTGCCCATCTCTGATACCATACACCAGAGTCCTGCACTCCCAACCTGAATCCAAACCTCAGTGAAACAAATGGTAGTTCTGTGGTGCTCCTTAGTGCAGGGCTGCTCGTGGCTGGGTGATAGAGCTCATGCTTTTTGCAAGCCAAAGATGAATTCATTTTTTTCTCTGTTACAACATGTCCAAAACACTCCCATGTACTCCCTTAAGGACCTTTCAAATACCTTAAAGATAGACATTAGCAGAACAACACTAGGAACAAACCAATAATACAGACATAACTCCCAGAAATGTATGCATTTTAGTCGGCAAAGCCTATTCTGGTGGAGGATGAGGAGTGCAGCCTCTCCCCTCCTTCCATCAGCATCATTGGTTGCAGTTTGCCAAATGACATGATTGGGGCCATACACTTGCATTGCAGTTCCCTTTACTGCATGGGTGGCTCTGGACATCAGTGTAAACACAACTCCCAGTGTCCAACCCTATTTTATTGAAGATGGCTGAGAACTTTGGCTTTTCTACAATAACCAAGAACTTTCTGATAGAGATAAATATTTTCCATATAACCTCTTCTGTCTTGTCATAATGTTGGGGAAAATGTTCCACTGCCTACTAGCATTGCTGATCTCGAGAAATGGCCAGAAAATAGAAATTCCAGCCTACAGGAAATTCTGTTATTTCTACATTTATTTTCATCATGAAGTGAAATGAAAAATGGAGTGGACAGGATGGGGTAGAACAGAATGTTAATTCTGAAACAAATTCAATGCAGAAGCATGAAAATCATGTTAAAGTTTATGTTTCGATAGCATTGAAAACACAAAATGGCTTATAAATATAATGAGAAAGGCAAAACCAAATAATTCATTGCATTTTGGGTCAGTTCAAATCTCTGCCAAAGATTCCAGTCAACATTTAACATTTCCAGAAAATGGTTCAATTTGGAGGATTCTGCATTTTCCAATGGAAAACTGGTCCATCAAAATTCTTTTTTTGATCAGCTCTCTTGATTATAGTATGCTACTAAAGAGGGATGTTTTCTGCTGTAACCATTTTTTCTAGCTGCAGGCATGTAATTTACCCTTATATTTCAACTGACTAATACCGCATTAAGCATCCTCTCAGAACTGGACTTTCATTATCAGAGATTACATAACAACAAAAGACAGCAGCTATAATGGCCAAAAAACCTGGAGCCTGTGGCAGGGGAGCCCGTGATGCTGTGCCCTGTGGGAGTCCTGCGCCGTGCAGCAGGGCAGCCCAGGGGTGCCAGCCTGTGCCCCCTGCAACGCTGCAGCACTGCTGTGTCGTGCATCCCATGGGGGAGCAGCCTGCGCCCTGGTAGCTACACACTGGGCTAAACCCAGAGCAGAAACTACTCTTCCTTGTGTTTGAATCAGCTAGGGTCAAATGGAAAAGCCATTAAGCTCTGGGCACTCTGGTCCTTTTTCCTGAATTATTTTCTCTTTCATTTTTCTTGCTTTTTGCTTTTCTTTCTCTCTCCCTCCTGGAAACTCTCTCCTACTTCTTCCTTCCCCATGATTTTCTCCTTTCTTTCCTTTTAGAGTCTCATGGTAGCCATTGCCCTGTCTTCACGGCTGCATGTTTGCAGTTCATTGTGCCAGCTGCTTTTGCATCCTCCTCAGCCCAACAGTCACCCCTGCACCACGAGTGGACTTGTTCTTTCCAAGGCCTGGCTTTGGAAACACCAAGTTTCCCCTTCCAGTGACTCTGGGCTTCAGCAGTTCAGCAGGGACGTCATCCTAAACCCGCCCTTCGAGCGACACAGCGAGCAGCCCCAGACAGGAGCTCTCCCCTCCCAGCCACCCTATTCACACAGCATTTCATCAGAAATAAAAAAGACAAGTTAATCTGTTTGGGCTGAAAATGAAGGAAACAATGGGGGTAAAAAAATAGTGAGAGAAATGATATTTCTCTCCTCCGGCAAAGGGGCATGTTGGGGGTGGGAAGGAGCGTGGGGGTTGGGTAGAGGGAAGGAAGGTTGCTTTATTTTATTGATTTAAAAAAAACCACACACATATCCCACAGGCGCCAAAAAGCACAGGGCAATGATTAATGTCCCCTCAGAAAAAGAAATTATATAGAATAAATTAAACTACTGTGGCAGCAAATTGAAAAATAAGGATGTAAATGAGGTTTGAATACTTAATATCTGAGAAGGGGAAGCAAGTCCCGGGCACAGAGAGAATGGTGAGAAATTGTCAGCGACCCAAGGGGAGACACTCCCTTCTCACGGCCCAAGGAGCCCCTCTGCTCCAGGCAAGAGGCCAGTAGCAAGGAGCCGATGTCAGGAGCAGAGCAGGGTCACCTCACACACGGAGATGGAGCCAGCCACGCTCCAGCCTGTGGTTGGTCCCGCCGCAGAGCCTTGCACGGGAATTTTCACTCCATGCAAAGACCAAAATTGGGCCCAGTGACTTCAGGTGGTCTCACAAGCAACGTTTCATGGTGCAGGACATCTGAGAGAAAGCCAGGGAGCTGGAGGGGTTTGCCCGCCTTTGCTGCATGGCATGCAGCCTTTTCCCTGAGGAAGTGTGGACTGAGCTCCTCAGCATCGGTGTCACCTCCACGTCATGCCAGCGGAGCTGTACACCCCACTGCCTATTGTGGGCAGAGACTTTTGCTGCTCAAACATATGTGTTTGGTCTGTACTGGATGCTTGTGTTAGCAGCAGCCTGGTTAAAAGTTAGGGCGTGCAGACCTCCTGCTGTAATACGCTAGCCCAGCCCTGTCAGGCAAGGTCAGTGTGTGCCAGGAGTAAAGGAAGGGAAACCACACAAGGCAGTGGTGAAGGGAAGGCCAGGGTGAAGACATACTATCTCTGCGCTGGATTTGTTTATATGAAAAAATCCTGGCCATGGTCAGGACTTCCCAGGACTTCCCCAGCTCAGCTCAGCCAGGCTGCGAGGGTGACCATGTTCAGATTTGGATGCAGGCTGCCATTTGCCACGCAGAACTGCAACAGCTCTATTAAACCCGCTAGCTGTCAGCTTGCGTTTCACACGTCCTGTGGTGTGGTCCCCCGGCTGACAGATTAGCAGGTCTACTGAAATCAAACTTTGGCTCCCACCTCTGGCACTGATTTCTGGTGTCACCACTGTCAAGTCACTTCTTCCTTTCCTTGCCCCGTTCCTAGCGGTGGGACAATACGGTGCAGCAAGACCTGGAAAGCATGGAGGAGACTCACCTTCACTTACCAGGGCTGTGGAGCTGGTGGTAAGTGTTGGGAGTGAGGAAGGATCCTACAGGAAACCTGTCCTTCTGCTACGCACTGCCACGTGCAGCCAGCCCTCAGGCTTGTTTTCCATACTACAGGTGCAGGTGAAAGATCTTGACTGGGGATTAGATGTTTTGTTAACATCAAAACAAAACACAAAGCACAAAAATCTTTCCTTGCAGCTCATTTCTAAGAACTTGCTGGGCAGCAAGGGTCCAAGGAAAAGGCTGCTGATACCAGAGACAGCAAAGATATATAGTGGGGGTCTGGGGATACCAGAGCCCCACTGGGGTCCTGCTTCAGGCCACAGCCTGTATTTCTGTCCTCCTGTCGCCGATGAGAGAAGCAATGGGGCTGGAAAGAGAAAACCCAGTCACTCACAAAAATGGGAGGAAAGAAAACTGCGGCTCCAGTTCCTGCTGAACTGGGCGCAGGAGGGTGGCTCAGCCCGGGAGCTGCCGGCGCTGGAGCCCTGCAGAGCTGGGGGCAGCTCCTGCTCCCGGGAGCTCGCTGCTGGTTTGGGGTCAGGCGCAGACCTGGCTCCAGGGAGTGTTTGTCAAATGGCAGAGAGGCAGAATGAGGAGGGGCCAGAGCACACGGGTAACAGCCCAACGCGGGTGCCTGAGTTTGGGCTGAGGGGCCAGGAACAGAGCAGAGCGCCTTCCCCTGCCGCTTCAGCTTAACCTCAGGCACAGCCATTAACCTGACCCGATGGGAAATTAATATTCCCCAAATTGCCAGAGAGCTGCTCACTCTGGCTTATTTTCTTTCCATCTGGCTGTGGTGGAGGAGAGCCCATCCTCAGCTTGCTGCTCAGCTGGCTCTTTCTTTTTTATCTCTTGTCTCTCCATCTCCCATTCAGCCCGCTCTATCTCTGCATCCCCTCTCTGCTTCCCTCTGCCAGTGCGGGTAAGTGTGTGTGCGCGCGCGCGTGTGTGTGTGCGCGTGTGTCCCTCTCTCTTCCCTTCTGTCTTTTTTGTTCATATATATTTAGTATTTATTTACAAGCTTGATTTTTTTCCCTCTGAGTGAAGCCAGGCATGCACAGAAATCCTTAAGATGCTATAAAGCCGCTGAGGTATAAAATGGAAAGTGCTTAGCCTGCCTGTACAGAAATATCTCACTGCGCCGCACTGGAAGCCACCGAAGCTGGGCACTGTAAATCTCATAGAGTTTAGCTTGTTTGTTTACACCATGACGACGATCTAAAGAGAAAAAGAGAGAGAGGAAGAGGGAGAAGCTCTCGGTTCCCCTGTCAGGCCACGGCACACATCCCCTCCCCAAACCATTCATTGGACCTCATGAGCAGGATTCCGGGCCAGCAGCGCCTTCCCAGCCCATCTGTGGACAGCTCAATGGTGGGGTGGGGGGAGAGGTGGCCTCTTTGATGCTGTCCTTTCCAGGACACAGGGCAGGGTGGCTTTTGCATTTCCCAAGGCCACCCCAAGAGAGATGCTATGAGGATCTCCCACTGATGGGACACAGTGGACTTTCTTGCTTCTTACTTGTTGGTCAAACCAAGTCTCTTTTTGACTGTTCAGCCTTGGCCTAAGTGGCCTTCTGAGACCACACTGAACAGCCACCAAAGGTCTTCCTAAAGACTTAGAAACGGTCCTTGCTAGAAGCAATGGGCCAAAGAAAACCTGAACTTGGGGGCAATAGGTTTAAATTTGGACTCCTTTGTTACCTCGCACAAACCAGGGTCCCTCTTTGAAACCCATCATGCCCATGTTCCTGAAGCACAGCTCCACCATCACCCTTCCTATCCAGCCCATCTCTACAACAGGGCCCAAGTGAGGATCCCACATGCTAACCACTGGTGGGGCTCTGGTCTTGCTCCCACTGTCTCCAGGTAGGTCCAGCCACGGCTCTGGGGGACAATGGCATCCCAGCACACACCAGGATGGGCGCTGCCATTTGGTGCTGCGCCACAAAGTGCCCCACTCACTCCTCTCCCGCGTGGCTGTCCTGGCAGGCAGACTGCCGGAGCCAAGCCAGATTTGTGTGCTGCCCCTTCGGACAGGGAGCCCAGGAGATCAAGCGGCAGGAAACCCCTGTTTTGCAGCTCCCCACTGGGATTATGGAAGACCAGCAGCCAAATTTCTTCATGTGCCAAACACAGTGGTCTCCACCTGAGCAAAAGATGGAGCCACGGTACAGTAGCATAGGTGAGATGAGATTTGAGAAGGAAAGGAAAGGCAAAACAGCCTAAATCAGAAATTATAAGGGCTATATATATACAGTAGCAGAAAGACACTGTGGAAAATGTGAGAGCCTGCAGTGACGGCACTGTAAAAACATCTTGTTTAAAAAAACACCAGGCTGCTACACCTGTTCTTGCATCACACATGGGGAATTTAGCCTGCAATGCTGACATGACCCGACTCAAACCACACAGGGAGTTTGCTGTGGATCTGGGAGTTGAACTCAGGTCTCCCATGTCCTAGACATCAGACCCTTTCCAATACGAAGGTATAAAAGCCTTGGACACAGAAAAAAAAATAATTATCAGAGGTTGTCTTAAGTATCCATGGGCAGAGAGACTAAGAAGGAAGCAATCCTACCCTCTCCATGAGTGGCTGCACGCAGCTGAGGGTGCCAGGACCCGCAGGCTGCCTCCCAGCTTTCTGCCAGCTTCAGTGCCACAAGGCATAGGCAGGGAAATTCTTGCTTTGCTGTCAGTCCGCATGGACATGCATTGTCCAGATACAGCAGTGGAAGAGAAAGTTGGAGTTCAACGTCTACTTGGCATGTTGGTGGGTTTGCACCTCTTTCCATGAGCATCCATCGGAAAGACAGCTCCATCCATCCTCTTCCCAAAAAACCCTGCAAGCATGAAATCTATAGATAAACAGTCACAGGTGGTTGTTGACTCAAGTTCTTCTGTAACCTGTTATTCCTAAAAGCTGCTACACTTCCAGGCAAGGGGAGGAGAAATTGGAGGACAGAGTGGAAGTCATGACTTGGGGTGCCAGCCTGCCACTGCGGCATGCAAAGAGGGTGCAAGAGTGCTCCCTGCAGGAAGATGACTAGTTCATGGTCTTACGTTGGGCCAGAGCTGCAAGATTCTTTTGCCACTGGAGCCAGAGAGAGCAGAATCTTGAAGCCCCTGCTTGAAAGGCAGATTAGCACTGAGGCTTGTTGGCAGGAAGGAAGATAATGTTTTTATAGGACCTACAGAAAGGCAATGACTTGTCTGTGCATCCTGATACAACCCCCCTCCTATGGATGCATGCATGTTGGGAAGGACTTTTCACCACTGCTAGAGGAGAAACTGGGTCCTGCCACAAAGATAAAGACCTCATGCACAGTAAGGTTGGATTAGCCTTGAAATCTCTCCTCCCTGATCTTTTGCTGAAATCCTTCTTTTTTGTTTGTTTTCCTCTTCCTTCCCAAATGGCTTCCTAGCCTCTTCTTTAAGGGGGCACACCAGGGCCCAGAGTAGGGGTCTCCACAGTGCTCAGAACAGGCCCCCAGACAGCTGCAGTGAAAGGGATGCTGCAATCCTAAATGCCCTGTGCGCTCTACATATTGTGGAAAAAGCTGTTGCATTCATCAATGTCAGACGCAGAGTTTGAATAAATTTGAATGCACTCAAGCGTGTTCCCTGCAGTTTTCTATAATATCACTTTCCAGTTTGAATATTTCACTTACTTTTTTCAAATTTCTTTTTATCCACCAGTTTTTCCTCCTTTTCATCCTCTCCTCCCTTCCTCTCCTCCTTCACCTTACCCCCCCCCCTCCAGGTTTTTGTTTGCAACCCAAGCAGCTGGACAAGGAAGCCATGCTGCAATCTTCCTCTCAGCAGTGCCCTGGAAAAGGCAGTCACTTCTCACACTGTACTCATGCCTTCCCAGCTGTGGGCCAGTTTCAGCATCTTCCCACCACAGAACAACACCCCATGGGACACTGTGGCTAGGAGAAATAAAGTGTTTGCAAGGCATCAGTGCAGGATCAACTTGTGAGGGTCTCACAGGTGGCTGCCTTGGCCCACTGGCTGAGCTCTGTGGGGCTCTGGCTGTGGAAAGGAGACAACATAGTCAAACAGTGTCATGAGCCATCAACAGGGTCCCAGTCATGTGTGTGCCCTGAAGGTCAGAGCTAGTCACTGAGAAGCAGCAGGTCTGCAACTGATCTCCTGCTGGCATTGCATGGCGGTCTCCCAGAGTTACTCCAGGGCGAACAAGGTGAACTGAATTCATGCTTTCCTTCCTCCTCTTTGCCACCAGCCTGGAGTAAGCCTATCAGCCCCTTTTGTCTTCCACACTTCAGTTTGTCCTCTATGTAATGGAAACTATACTTACGAGTGCGTTCGTAGACCACCGAGTGATGTAAGCTAAGCAGACCTGCTAAAGGGTTAATTATACTCTTGACCAGCCAAAGAGAAGGGGGTGCTATTTGTAACCCTGCTTTTGGGCTAAGTTTCCATGCCTTCTGTACAAGTAGGAGGGGACAAGGAAGAGAAATGGCTTGTACCAACCTGACCAGATAGGCACCTCCAAGGTGGTCAGCCCTTGCCCAGGACTGTGTGTCCTGGGGACAGAAGGCGGGGGGGGTGTTGAGGACCGGGAGGAGAGAAAGGGCTGACAGCACCAGAGAATGAATGAATTCTGCTGCTTGTATTGAGAATTCACTGCTCTCCCTTGTAGTGAAAACTCTATGATCTTGTGACTAACCACTTTCCCCTTTCACTGTTTCTGATTTATATCCCATTACTTCGCCTGTTTGTGCCTTGCAGACATGAATTTTTTCCCTGACATCTCCTATGCAGCAGCCACGTCAAAACCTTTGATAAAATAATAGTGGTAAGACGTTTGCATGGCTGTTTTTATGTTTCCAGGGATATAGACATCAATTAAAACTCTTCATACAATCTGATCCGTCGTTATTAAAGGCATTAATACTGGCACGCCCCTCAGATTAGGGGCTGCTCACCAGGCGATGGAGGAAAGCAGGGAACATTGTCCGCATGCGTCCCCTTTCTGCTCAGCTCCCACGGGGACCTCGCTCGGAGGACAACTGGCAGGGGCTACTGAGGGCACCAGTGGCTGTACTGAACTGGTTGGGGATGGTACAGGGCAAAGGCATCCTATGCACTTGCAAAGCATGGGACTGTCCTGCCAACACCTCTCACACCACCACACGACCTTGAATAACAAATACCAGCTCTGCCACTGACCCCCTCCCAGACAGAAGGTGCCTGAGTTGCTTGAATACATGCCCCAAGGGACGGCCAGAGAAGGCAGCTGAGATTGCAGCCACGGGGTGCTTGGCGCTGAGCATTCACTCAAGGAAAGGCAATCTTCAACAATGTAAGTAAAATGGAGAGGGAGAGTTGAGGCACAGAGAAAATATGTGATTTTCCCATGGCAACTCATGTAGCATTTCCTCATCAAAGATATCCACATGTTATCAAATACAAGAAGCATCTCTTAACCAGGAGGAAACTGAGGCTGCATAGGTTATATTGTTAAATATGCCAGCGCCAGTACCTAATTGAAGGAAGAAACAGGCACTGCAGCGGTCAGCCTGTGAAAAATGTCAGTGTCATCACCCAGGGTTTCACTTGGTGAGGCAAACCAGAAGGTCTGAATTATAGCTTCCTGCAGTTCTGTCCAGACCCATGTGTGCCCAGCTTTTCTCATTCAACACAGTCCAAAGCAATTCATGCTGGGGCTGGAAACAGTTGGTGTCCCCATCTAACCTCCTCACAATGCCTCTCATGGGGGGAAATCTGAATTTGTGGTGAATGTTTTTGGAGGCAGGACCTTTCCCCTTTCCCTCCAGCATCACCACCACCCAGAACACATGTTGCCTCCTGTTGGCACTGTATGATATGGCCAAAGGCTCCCTTTGGTGAGGATGCCATCCCCAGTGCTGTTAGAGGACCCTATAACCAGAGAAAAACTACTATCTGTGCTAGGAAATCTTCCCTCCATGCAGTTTTCCAAATCTTCATTCCGTATAGCAATGAGATGTAGGAAATCCCGCTTAATGCATGGTGGTTTACAGGCTACTGCTGTCTCTGCTGTATTTACATTATTTCAATTTTTTTTCTGTCTCTCTTTCTTTTTTTTTCATCTCTTCCTTTCCCTCCTTGCCCAGCAGGAAATAAAAAATGGTCCTTCTGCTTGGCATCTCCCATGAGAAAAGACAGTCAATATGCCCAGGTAATGGCCATGGAATAACCCTTGGTCTTCTCCTCTCCCAGTCACACCAGTCACCTTCCCTCTGCCTTCCTGAGGGCCAGGCAAAAGTGGTCAAGAGATGATGGAAGAAAGGTGGGGACAGTATCCTGGGATACAACCTCCACCATCAGTGACAATCCCTCCACACAGGTGCAGATGCTTTGAGATACACCAGGGCTCAGCAACAGCATGGACACTGGGAGGGGATGGCTTTTCTTCCATCCTGTCTGGGCATGGGAGGGTACTGGCCCAGCAAGCACTTCCTTGATGGCTCACCAAGCAGGATAAAGATGGGGAAAAGTGCCTAGAGTATTGCCTCCCCTAGTCTTGCCCTGGGATGGGAAAGATGTCATCAGGAGGAAAAACTCCTCTCTCTCATCCGAAGGAAACTTAGGCAACCGCCTGCTTGCCAGGCACCTCGGCACGTCCCAGCACGGCCACCCCCTGCCCCACTGGTTTGTGCTATGGGCCTGCAGCTGAGACAGGCAGTGCCAAGGAAAATCACCCCCCCAACACAAGAGCCGGGGGGCGGCAGGGGGAGCAAGGTGTGTGTGTATCCTCCATTTTGTTGTCTCTTTTTAAGCACTGGCTTTCCATTGCCCCAGGGGAGCCAGGGGGAAGCATGTGTCTCTCAGGCACACAGCAGCCCTGACTGGGTAACGGTGCAGAACGTAAAGTGTTGTCTATTAGGTAGGAGACTGGTTAATACAAAGAGTTGTTGGTAATAACAATGTCCTTTCAGCAGTGACAGAGACAAAGTACCTGCATGTGGCGTGTACCACTGCGTGCAGCGAGTGATGGTCGCAGGGAAGCTTTGGAGATCATTTGAATTTCACATCCAGGGAGAGTCGGCCTATCATTAAAAAACCCTAATTTCAGTGTCAGGTGGAGTTCCAGGTAATCGATCATGGTGTCAGCCGGCACAGGCTCTCCCTGCCTCCTTGCCTTGCCTCCAAGTCAGCCTTGGTTTTTTCCAATTAAACTTGTTGCTGGGATCCAGAGGGAAGTGTGGGAGTGCAGGAAAGGCAGACCACACGACCCCCTTCATTACCAGCGAGGTGGGGGCTGATGGGGCCAGGAAGGTGGGGCTGAGGGCTGGTGTGGGAGGACTATGGTTAGGGGCTAAGGAAAGGAGATGCTGAGAAAATGTTCTTTGCTGCAGCAAGGTGCAGGAGGGACTTGCGGGGGGCGGGGGGGGGGAATCTCAAAACACCATTGCGTCTTGGGAAGGCATTGCATGAGACCCTCCATGCGTTACTGATGCTGCCAAGCCCCACCAACCAGTTTTGCCGCCTCCCACATCCTCTCTGCCCCTATCAGTCTTTCAAACCCCCTGTGCCCCTGTGGGTCTCATCCTGCACTCACTGCCCTTGGCCTCTTCATCTCACACCTTTCCTCCCCTGTCCCCACAGAGGCATCTCTGACATCCCCAGCCCCTCTCAGCCCCCACCAGCCAGCTCTCCAGGGCCCACTTCTTGCTCTCCAGAGTCAGATTCCCTTTAATGGGTAGCATAAGGCTCCAGGCTCCTCTCTACAGCCTCAGTTACCAGGGCAACATTTTTGGCAAGAGATTTTTTTGGTTACAAAACAACCTTCCTCTTCCCCCAGAGGTCAAGTCTGCATGAAGAATTGCCATCAATAGAAACATACTCTGTTTTCCATCATATTTCACCCCAGTTTTAAAACTCATATCTGTAACCAAAGTTGACTGAGGAGGCTTCATACAAGGGGAGAAAAATACTTCCAAAATAATGCCAATAAAAACATGCTTTAGAAAACTGAAGGAATCTTTTAGAAAGGAGCTTTTAATTCCTACACATGGTCTGCAGGAAATCCCATTGCAATCCTACTACATAGAAATTATATTGAAATTGAAACACTTCTAGAACATTTGCTCAAAGCTTTGACTAGTTCTGCTTGCCACTGTGACTATTTTGTAGCTAAGGTTTAGGAGCAGTAATAGAGCCACCATTTACTGCTGCTTTTACCTACAGATCAGAAATATCAGCCCTAAGCAAGACCAGGACTCCGTGTCCCATGTACCTTGTGAAAGACAGCCATTAAGCAAAAAAGCTGAAAACAAACAGGGCCAGACCTATCATCCTATCTGAGATGCAGGGCACGGACTCACACAGAGAATTAGATGCCTCGTTTTATGCAGGACTGAGGTGCATAACCCCAACGGCATGGTTCAGAAGAAAGGGGCTGCAGTAGGGGTAAGAGATGAGGAATACGGGATTTTGGGGCAGGATTGCCCTGGTGGACTTCCTGTGCTCAGGGCTATTCATGCTCAAGTGATTTCTAAAGCCACAGCAAAGCAGAGGGAGGTGGCTCTGAAGGTCAGTGTGGGGTGAGCCAGGTCTCAGAGCCAGAGATCACCAGGGGCTGGCTGACTGGGTCATTCAGGGTTGAGCATTGGGGTTTGCAGTGTGGATGGTCAGCAGATATGAGTTGGAGGGAAAACATAAAGTTGACCTTGACTGCGGGTGCAGGCACAGCTGGAGAGCAAGCCTTGAGGAGGCAGTAGGTGGAACGGTGCAGGCAAGCAGCTAGATTGGCTGTCTCTGTGGTGCGAGGACGCTGCCCATCTCTGCCGAGCCCCCTCTGACTTGTCCGGGCATCCACATGACAGGGAAAGGTCAAACTGGTCTAACTGCAGCACTGCAGAAATGCGATCTTTGTTTCCAAGAGAGAAACTGGGCAGTGGGAAATACATTGCTGTTACGCTTAACCATAAAGCTGGGCAGGGAGCCCAAACACAGAAAGTTGAGGTTAGCACCATTCACTCCTGGATCAAAGGTCGTTGTGGATCGGGAACATCCAGCCAAGACTGGAAATCTCTCATGCGTAGTAAACTGGCCATCCCATTTATGCCAGTGATGCAGGGAGACAGTGCACCCAGAGCCGGAGAGCCGGCGGTGATTTTGGAGTTTGCTAAGCTGTAACTGCGTGCTGTACAAGAACCTGGTGAAGAGCCCTTCTTTTCCTCTTCCTGACACAGATCTGTGCTGGGCACAGGGCCAGGTGTGAGCAGCAGAGACCTTCCTGGTGCTCTTCACGGCTGGGTACATGGACAGGGCTTTCCTCCCAGCCACCCAGTCCTCCCAAGACTTCGGACCACTCTTGATCTTGAGGGGTATCAGTCAGGAACCCGTCTCCTGCAGCTGAGTTTTGCCTAGATGGTGACAGTTGCTGTAGTGACCATGTCAAGACACTTCTAATTTCTCAGCCTCGTTAGCCAGACACTATAACCCAGTTGATTGCAGAGGGCCTTCAGTGCTGAGCCTGGGCTCACTGCACTGGATCCCTAGTAAGTGGCCGGGACTGATTTGCCACAATGCTCTGCGAGCACAAAGACTACTATTCATTTTTGCAGGACTCCAAGACAAAGAGGCATGAGGAAGAGCATGGCTCAGTTCCTATCTGCAAGGTATATTAGTCACTTCATGTCACTTCTGAGCTTGCTGATCTGCAGTTGGAGAAGTTAATTTCTCATGTGGCTGTGGGGTAGAGATAGCCCTGGCCTGAACTTGGCCAGGGCAGTGTGACATTCCCAGGCCTGCTCCTCTCCAAGATTTGATCCTGGCTTGCCAGAACAGTTGGCGGCTGCTGCAGCTCCGCAGGGGGCTGGAGGCACTTGGATCCCACATGATGCCCAGAGGAGAGGAGAAACCAATTGCCTTTGTTTCAAGGACACTAAGCAAAGCATAAAGAAACTATGTGCAAATTGAATGGGAGGCATTAGGATATATCTTTGGACAGAGCACAGGTTTCATCAGCAGTCGTATGGACTAAGATTGATACATCTGACTTCTCCCTCTCCCGCCTCCCTCTGCCCCTCAGGCGGCTCTTCTGGCTGCCAGCTGAAGGGAAGGTACCATCCCCGATCCCTCACAGAAGAGCTGGCAGTGGCCATGGCTTGTTGAGGTTACCTCTGTGATACAGGTCCCCGAAGGATAAACCTCAGTGCCCAGGCTGAGGCATCTTGCTTTGTGCCCTCAGAGGAGGGCAGGCTCGGAGCGGTGGTGGTGCTGTGTTCCCCAGCAGGCTACGTACCCGCAAGGTGTAAAACCGTGCTCATATCCCCACTGGTGCATGGATACCTGAGATCACAGACAGATGCAAAACAGGCTCAAGGACTGGGGACTGGAAGGGCGACACTCATGGTCTGAGGTCGGTTTGCAGCTCAGATGGTGACTCTCTGTGTGACCTAGGGTGAAGCACCTCATCTCTGGGCTTTGGTTCCCTCTCCTCTTCACCAGGGGTATGGCCCACCAATTTAATTTGCCTGCATGGTCTTTTTGGCACTTGGAATGGCTCTCACTGTGGCCTTGCACAACAGCCCAGTTCAGCCCATTCGCACCAACGGGAGCTGCTGCAGTGGAAATAGCAATGCTGGAACGTGTGATAATGCATAATGGGAGAAGGTGAGGCCAGAGCTGACAGTCTCACCTCCTAAGCTTACGGTAACAGTGACAAATCTCTCATCGTTTGTTCCTTCCTTGCCTGGCACTTTTGCTTCTCTTTAAATGGAGTTTATCATGGTGCAATGGGCTTTTTTCCAACTTAATGTCTGTCAGCTCCAATTTGTTCAAACGACCTTCGTAGGCTCAGGGGAATTTTAAAAATAAATAAAGAAAGGCCTGCTGGAGTGCTTAGGGAGGGCTTCACCTGACAGCCAATGATAGAGACACCTCAGAGCCTGTGAGCACTGTGTCCTCCCAGGACCAAGCCAGGGGAAATGGGCTGATTAGGGAAAAGAGTCTGTGGCCCCAGGGATGTCCGCTTGATGGAACAGAGGACAGGGTTGAGTCACAGACACGGGGCTGCCGCCAGCAGGGAAGGGGAAGGGGAGCATGCAGCACTCAGTTCCCTGAACCTTTCTCTGAGTCCCATCGCCCCCACAGCAGGCACCGCACTGGAGTGTGGGTTCATGCCATAGCCCCCAAAGAACCCACAAAGGGTACAGTCCAGATGCTCTTGTCTTTGCTTCTCTCTCAGAAGACACTTCTCTGATAATCTCTTCTGAGAAGCTCTCTTGCTGTTGATTGAACCCAGAAATCAGGTCCCTTTGGCTGGGTTGGTCGGGCTAAAGCTGGTCCTGGGGAATGGCAGACTTCATGCTCTGCCTTTGCGGGCAACTGAATGCAGTCCTCTGTCTCAGCTTTGCCTTCTGGAAAGGCTAAAGTCATTTTGCCAGAATTTACCCCAGCCAGAGCTGGCAAGCTAGGTGGGAATGTGCATGGACTTGAGTGTTCAGGAACAGTGAGGGGGAAAATACCTTTGGAAAAAAATCAGGGCAGGAGAAAATTGGGGTGGAGGCTGTGACTGAGGTAAAAAGTCAACACCTCACTTGAACAAGGCTAAAGACACGAGAGAACAGGGAAAGAAAGAGTGAGAAGGGCAGAGAAATACAGTCTAAAGCCAACCTCCTGGCTCCAGCTAGTGTTGGCAGACTTTGCAGGGTTATCCAACCTTCCCAAGCCAGCAAGAAGCATACCAAAATCTGTTGGGCTAAGAGCCACAGGAGAGCTGAAAGGATGGGAGATCTGGGAGCATTTCACTGGGATGCCCCAACTGGAGCTGGGCTGAAATTGCAGCAGGGGCCCAAGAAGATCCAGTTAAATGGGTTTCCACTGGCTTCTTCATTACCATTGCTGGTGGTGCGGTGGCATTAGCCAGCAGTCCTTTGCATGCACAGGCTTACAGCCAGCTGCATGGTATAGGCATAACTTGGAATTCCTGCTCAAAATGCTTGAAGGCAAACAACAGCCATCCCTGGCTTAGCAAGAGGAACTTGGAGGTTTAGTTTCTCTTCCTGGCTCTGACACTGTCACGGAATGGAAACTCAGGCAAGTCAACATGCCTTTGTTTATTTTCTCCCAGTGCATTTGTACAGTGCTCAGCACAACAAGGGCCTTTGTTCTGAGTGGTGCTGGGAGGTAAATGGTAATAATAATCACAGTGATAACAGTAGTGATAATATGGGCTGAGCTGTTTGGGATTCTTCTTCTAAACACTTCTACACCCAGTGCCCAGGAAGAAAAAGAAAGTGGTCACTCAGAGTATCACAGTGAAAGAACAGGTAGGGTCAACTGAGATTTAAATTAGCGAGACCTGCTTATTGGATTTTGTTCTTATCCCTTGGCACACCTGAGCCCTTTCCCAGCCTGTGCTGGCAGTGCTTACAGCAGCCTTCCCCACCCAACCTTCATTCATTTCAGTTTCTGGCCTTTCCCTGTTGCCGTGTGGGCTGTAAAGGAGGCTACAGAAACCACAGGGCCATCAAGAACTATTGAACATCCATCAGCTGACATTTGGGCACGAACAAGGCATACAATGCATAAAGATCCCTTCGGCACAGTAAACAATACTCCATGAGGCCAGAGTTCAATGACAATCAAGGCTTAGAATTAGCTCTCTGCCTTCTGGCAGGGCAGCAAAGACCCTGGTCCCTGCAAGCTGTCCCCCATCCAGCTTTCCCTCCAGACCACCCCTGAGTCAGCAGAGCTTTGCATGGCCCTAAGCATCTTGGCTCCAGCCCAGATATGGAGATTCTAGCCCAGATCTGGACCCCAGTATTCACACGGATTTGGGGGGATTCTTTTGTTTTAGGTAGGGCCATTGGAATACAAGACATTATTATTATTTTCTTCTTAATTACCCTTAAGCTTGAGCTAAGCAAGGAACACACCTCACCTGTTATTTCACACATATGCACACACATGCATCCTTAGGAGGGAGGCAAATAATGGTATCGTATTCATAGAGCCAGGAACAGGGCAGTGGAAGTGGGCATCAGCACGCTGCATTCAGATCCTCCTGCTCCCAGATATGAGCCATAAACTGGGCCAAAATGAGGGACTCATTGCAGTAGCGTTTTGCTGACCCATGGCAGAGGATGAGCCAAGGTGGGAGTCTGCTACATCAGTGAGGCCCTGCAGTCAAACCAGCCCCATCACAAGGCCCAGCCTCCCAGGGCAGTCTGAAATGCTGGCACTTCTGCCATGTGATGCTCTGTACGAGATGCTCCAGCACCTGGGACTGGGCATACTCAGAGCAAAGAGACTTGGGGGATCACTAATTCTCTCCCTAACATGAATATGTTGGTTTAATGTCTGGACTGTACAGCTTGTGTGGTAGCATGGGGTTTTTACTTGTTACATTCCTGCTTTACTAGAATCGCAGCTTTAGGGCCAAAATCTGAATATACTTGCAATGACAGCACATCATAGAATCATTTAGCTTGGTGTACTGGTTTTGGCTGGGATAGAGTTAATTTTCTTCATAGTAGCTAGTATGGGGCTATGTTTTGGATTTGTGCTGAAAACAGTGTTGATAATACAGGGATATTTTCATTATTGCTGAGCAGTGCTTACACAGAGCCAACACCTTTCCTGCTTCTCACCCCACCCCACCAGCAAGTAGGCTGGGGGTGCACAAGAAGTTGGGAGGGGACACAGCCGGGACAGCTGACCCCAACTGACCAGAGGGATATTCCAGACCATATGACATCATGCTCAGCACATAAAGCTGGGGGAAGAAGAAGGAAGGGGGGGACATTCAGAATGATGGCATTTGTCTTCCCAAGTCACTGTTACATGTGATGGAGCCCTGCTGTCCTGGAGATGGCTGAACACCTGCCTGCCAATGGGAAGTGGTGAATGAATTCCTTATTTTGCTTTGCTTGCATGCGTGGCTTTTGCCTTACCTATTAAACTGTCTTTATCTCAACCCATGAGTTTTCTCACTTTTACTCTTCCGATTCTCTCCCCTATCTTGCCGTGGGGGGAGTAAGTGAGCAGATGTGTGGTGCCTAATTGCTGGCTGGGGTTAAACCACAACTGTTGGAAAAGACCTTTAAGATTATTGAGTCCAACCGTAAACCTAACACTGCCAAGTTCAGCACTAAACCACGTCCCTAATTACAAATATGCCAGCATATTTAATGTCCGTTTTCTCTGTTTGCAACCGTAGGTGCATTTTTGGAGTGCAAATGAAAGGTTGATTTTGCCTCAGACCTTCCATGGTTGTCAACATGACTATCAAGGGATGTGTAGATGAGTCCTTAGAACTGAGCTTTGACACTATCAACTTTCAAAATGTAAAAAAAAAAAAAAAAAAGAAAAAACAAAAAAAAAGGAAAAAAGAAAAATGTAGGGGCGGAAGAAAAAAAGGTATTGCCTTGATGAGTTGTGAAAGAGGGGAACTGAACATAAACACATACAGCGATGTCTGCCTGAGTCTGCAGACAGCCTGGACTGTAGCTGAGAAGGGCACGAGCTGCCTACAACCATCTCAGTATGTCAGCTCTGAAACCTAATGCTGACACTTTAGAAAGAACTACTCAAATGGCTTTCCTAGCTGCAAATTTTTGCAGATGCCTGCAACTCTTTTAATTAGCCCCCAGTCCCAGGTCATTTTCTGCTTCTTTCAAGAAGGCAAAACATTCAACTGTCTTTTCTTCACCAGCCGAACCAACCCTGTATCTTTCATGTTACAAACATTATGCTGCATTCAGAATGAGGCACCATCTAAAAGCATAGGAACAGCACAGAATAAAGACTTTACCATCAATTTCAATAAGTTTAGGAATCTTGGAATGATTCTATTGTTCATGATTCTCCTCAGTTCATCTCTCCTGGTATATAGATCATGCTGCAGTCCTGCCTGTGTGCCTCCTTTTCCTTAGCAGCAGGGATCACACCACTGCGCAGCTCATCTCAAACTCCATACTGCAGCAGTTCGGTGAGGACTGAAGGCTGCAGCTTCACCAGAGGGAGGCACTGCGGACTGGAGACAGGATGTTACTGGAGGTGTCCTGGGGAGCTTTGGACTGGCTTTTAGCTTTGAAACACTAGGATTCATAATGATTTTGTGGGTTTTTTTAAACTATTAAGAACACACTTTAAAGCTGAAAGGATTGTGAAAGTTGCTGAGTGCCTTGTTGTTGTGTTCCCAGGTTCCCACTGTCCCTTGTGTTCTGGTGACACAAATGAAATAAGATCAACCTGAGTCTGCAGGCTGAAGAAAATCCCCATAATGAGTGTGCTTACTGCCCTCAGCCTGATAAGGCACATCCACCTCCACTCTCACCTTTCTTAAGTGCCCCATCCATCCCAGTGTCTCACTGGGTTCGGCAATCTCTACCTTTGTCCCATACAAATCCATCCGGAGGGCCGTTCCAATCCACACCTGTCCATCCATCCATCCTTTCCTAGCTGTCTGTCTGCCCATGAGGACTGAGCCTCCAGAGCATTAAACTGGTACAGCAAGGATAGCAGCAAAGTCCTCTTGAGCCATGTGGACTGCCTCTGAGAGGATGCTCCTCTCCCAGGCAGCAGCTGAGGGGACATTTGTGTTGATCCACAGTCCTCCTCTCCCTCATCCCCCATTTGAAGGGGACAGCCCTGCAATGATGAGATGAAAGGGGCCAGCAGGCAGTACCCTGCAGCAGGACTCAGAGTACACAGCAAGGGAAACCTCTGTGCCAAAGGTTTTCTCCCTTTGTGCTTGCTCCTGGGGAGCCTATCTGGCAGAGCAAAGTCCGCTGCCCTCCCTCCCGTCACCCTCCCTTTCCCCACCAGCAGCCCCCAGCCCGACGGAAAGACCAGGCTGGATGGAGAGCCTTTCTCTCCAGCGTGCCGCACTATGACAGATGATTGACTCGAAACAATATCTAAGGCGATCAGGATAAAGTACCGACCATTTCAAGGCTCAGCAGAATTCAAATTCTAATTAGACTTCTCACCACATTCCAAATAAAAATTGTTCCCCTGATATCCTTTTTGCCTATCAGGTGTCTCTCCCTGATCGCTGGAACAAAACGCATAAAGAAAGTGATTAAAGCCATAACAAAGGCATAAAATTGAAATTATCGCTGGTATCACATCTGGGAGCAGAGTGTGTCACCACACTGCCCCCCTCCCCTCAGAGCGCTCCCTCCCCAAATAGACACGCACATGCGTCCCCCCATAGTTCTCGCCTTGAACGTGAGTGATGGGATGGGGGAGAGGGGGGCAGAGGGGATGGGAGAAGGTCTTGTTCCAGGTTGGAAGTCATCCATTCCCATGGTCTGGGATGGCATCTCAGCCCACACCCCGTGGCCCCACCGCCTCCAGCCCAGGGCTGGGCTGGAGTTGCAGCGGGTGTAAATTGCCCCATGGACTCCGGTGCTGCTTTACATCAGCTGAGGATCTGGCCCATGGCATCTGCAAATGCAACACATGCAGACGCCTGAAGCATACACACCCAGGGAGAGGAAAACACATAAGCACAGAGGCCTGCTCACTGCCAGGCGCTCTCTAATGAGTGCAGAGACAAACCCTTCTCTAGGTCATACACCCCCCCCACGCACACACATGCACACGCACACACATGTGTGCACACACAGAGAGCCGAACCTCTGGTGCACCGCACACATCCCAGAAGATTCCTCCTGCCCGCTGACGCCTGTGGTACGGCCAGAAAAACCACCACACACACAAATGTAGACAGAGTCCACACAAAACATGTGTAAGCCTGTTATCTATTCACTACACATACAGGCACAGAGGGTTATTACACATGTGTTCCCCCAAACATGTGTAAAACATACATCTACACTCTTGAGCGCAGCAATCCATGCAAACCAAATATTGCACATGCTAATTCCTACTCCATGTGCTCCCTATGCACCTGCAGTCCCGATACACACATGTAGACAGGCTACATATAATCCTTATACAGCTTCTTGCCTTTTTTTTTTTACAGCGTCATCCAGTTGCAACATATCTATGTATAAACGTCAATTCACATACAGGTGTGTATATATATATACACACATATCAAATATACATATATATCAATATTTCACATCCCCCCTGTAATGGTCTCATGGTCACCGACACACGGACCTTGCACGCATGTGCACACACATGCACATTCACGCTCAGTGCAGCGGTCACTCTGCCAGCACAAGCCTCCGTGATCCAGGCGTGAGATCGTTCAGACAGGTTAAAGACACACGTGCCCTGTTAGGCAGGGAGGGGACAGCCTGGTCCCTCTCCCTCCTTTTGCACGGATGCAGTGCCGTAGGCTCAAACAACCCCACTCCTGATTTACACCAGCATGAGGGAGCAGGCTGCCCCTCGGCCAGGCTGACACCCAGGGCTGCTGGAGGGACATTTGTGGCAGCAGGTGCCCAGCTGCGGCGGTGGGCACCCAGTGCCAGGGCTGCCCTTTCCCCCTCCTGGATCCTTGCCCTGCCTCAGCTCAGCTCAGGATGCCCTCACGAATGGCCCATTTCATTTTTCAGCTGCACGAGGGGCCACTCCAGAAGAGAGTTAAAAAGAGAGAGAGAGTGAGGGAGAAAAAGAAAGGGACTAAAGCGATATAAAATTAAAAGGTAAAAAGCAGGAACGCAAATGGGAGAGAGCTCTTTCAGCTTTCACATTATTAATGACTCTTCAAAAAATCGGCGAGTTTTCCAATCTTCTCCGAGAAGCGCTTGAAGGAGCTCACAGATGAAACTGACCTTCAAAATGTTCTTTGGTCTTTAGTTAAGAAATTCGCTCGCCATTATGGCATCATTAGGGAAACAAGGATAAAATTACTCCATGGTTAATGACCTATAGTATCTCCCCACCAAAATTTGTTTCAGATCTAATAAAACTGTGCTTAACACACTCGGATGAGTTATGAGGACTGTTCTGCAGGGTATTAAAATGTGGAAAATAGATTTTCCGAAGCTGGGGGGACTGGACTTTTCGAATCAGATAGCAGAATGGAATTTTCTGGGCAATAAATTCTTCCATGTCTCAATTTCATCTCGCTCTCGCTCTCTCTCCCTCTCTCTCTCCCTCTCTCTCTCTCGTGCTCTCTCCCTGAAATGCTAAAGCAACATGGAAATCTTTAAAGTGCAGAAGCTTATATAAACTTTACCCCCCAACCCCCCAAATAGGGCCCCCACCCTTTAATGCTTTTTTTTGTCTTCCATCTGAGAAGAAGGCATAATCCCTCCGTCAGGAGAGATTTGGTGTCATTCACAGAGCCGATTCAGCTGTGAGGCCTTTTTGTGTTGCAGCGCTGCGGTTTGGACTTTGCCTGAGCCCAGCAGGCTGCCAGCATCCCTGTGCGGGCACCGGCGCACCAGCAGGGAATGGGAGCGGGAGGGAGACGATGCAGGGCTGCCTGGGGGGTGCACGGGGGATCCCTCCCCCCTGCCCCACGTGTCAACCTGAGGCCTTGGTGGGAGCACGCAGGGGACCGCTGCTGGGCACTTTGCCCTTGGCTTTGCTGTGACAGGGCACCCACAGCTCACGTCTTGCTGAAAAAACACTATCTGGCACCTATAAAGTAGTACATGTGGGGACATGCTTGCACACGTGTGTTGGTCCCAAGGTAACGTGCACGTGTGCACTCGTACGGCAGCAGGCAAAGGCATCTTTGCCGGAGCCGCAAGCCCCGTTGCCATCGCTGCCTGCAGGCGGGTCACCGGAGCCCATGGACGGGCAGCTCGGGGCAGCGCGGGGGCCCGTCTCATCTGTCGTTGCCTGAAGCAGGAGCCAGGGACTCCAATGGTGCTTTTAGGTTAGTGAGGGCTAGTTACTGCCGCTGAGAGAGGTGGCTTGCGAGGTAATGGCATTTTGCTCTCTTTAAACTTTAATCTTTCCTATTAATTCCCTGCAACTGGAGAATGTATGAGAGTTAATGTTCCATGAACGTGTTTCTCAGCCGACAGTCTCTTCGAGCTAATTACCTTCAGGTGCTAAATGGAGGGAAATTGCAATCCATTTGGATGTGAAAAAATTTCGCCTTTCCAATCCCCTGTGAAACATTCTTTTTCCTGAGTGTTGCAGAAAGAATGCACTTGGCTTCTTTCTTTTTTTTTAATGTTTTCCTCCCCTCCCCACCCCAGCCCTCCTCCCCCCTTCCCCAAGCCCCCCATCCTCACCAGGTACCCGTCTTCCCTCAAAGACTCTGAGTTCTCCAGGAGATTCCGTGGCACGCTCAGTGGAGGGGAGCATTGTCCTTAGCACAGTCAAATGGGACAGCACGCCAGCCAGGGAGAGGGGGGAAAAAGACGTATATCCATGAAATTCAGCCACATGGCGAAAACATGGAGGGGAAACAGCAAGGAAGACAGCAAGAGACTTCCTTTGGAGGTCTGAAGTTAAAGTGTATTTACACGCTTAATAACACGCTTATTACAGCCATTTCCCAGTTGTTGAGTTTTGAATACAGAGATAATAGAATTTTACAAGCTACATAAAGCCATTATGCTTTTGGATCCAGGACTGGGGAGGGAGTTCGGCAGGACCCATGGAGAAAAGAAGGGGGAAGGCAACTGGATCCAAACGGGGGCACACGCATTCAGACTGGGCCTGGAAGTCAGTGTCTTCACACAGACTGACAGAGCCCAAAAGAGCCAGTCAGGGTACGTGTGAACAGGGCATAACTGGACGCTTTGGATGAACATGCCTCCTATCTGGAAGTCCCTGTCTCTCAAGCCCCACAGGTGACCACCGGACACGTTGGACATCTCAAATGGAAGTCCCTGGTGGTAAGAAGTTCCCCATTTCCCATTTAGCCACCAAAGATCCAAGACGAGTGGCACCAGACAGATTCACCAGACAAAAAAAACTCAGTGGGTACAGTTACACCAAATTCAGAGGGTCCTGGGCCATGATCATCACCAGGAGGTTTCGATCTACTCTTTCTTTGGTGTTCATGATACACTTATTGCAGCATTATCTAAAAGGCTCTGTGCAACCTTCTCTCAGGATCAACTGTGGCAATATCAGGAGCAGAAGTCTTTTCCACAATAACGTAAATATACTCCAACTGGGAGTGGTGTCGCTTGAGAAAATTCCTTGGAGCTTTGCTGAACCAGCAGGATGTTCTTGCAAGATCATTCAAATGCCCTGTTTTTATGGCTCTGCTCATAGTCCAGATGCCACTGAGAGATACAGCTAAACCTGCACTTTGTCAGTAGACTGAAATTGAAAACGTTTATCAATCTCTGTAGACTAAAAGACGTGCTGAATTCTCCTAGCGTCATTTCGACCGTTAGGGAGTGAAGGTGCAGATGGTTTGCTATTTGTCCCGCTGGTTCTCTGCAGAGACACGTTCACTCTGACACGGGTGTGGGGAGCTTGTCTAGAGACTCCATCCAGATAAAGCAGTTCAGAGATGCTCTATCTTTGGACTCCTCTTGCTCAGTCTGAACTGCCAGCATTTGAGCAACTGCCCGAGATAGCATTTTAAACCATCTTTACTGAAGCAATAAGGGCAATAGCAGGTCCAAAGCTTGCAAAGCATGATGACATTCCAGCACCCTGGGAGACCTGGTTTGAAACTTGGCTCTGTTAAGGACCACCAGGATGAGGTGTGAGGTAGCAGACTAGGAGCAGAACTCATGTTAACTGTAAAGATTTTCAACAGTGTCCTGGCCACAGACCATGTCTGTATTCTCTCTGAGGTGCTTGTCTGAGCCCTATTACTGCAGAATATGAGCATCTCTTAGTCTCTGAAGGATTAATTCCCCATGGTTTCCAGTGAGACTATCTGCTGTGTATGAAGGAGTGAGTGATTTACCCAGGGCCACCTGAAAGGTGATGGCAGAACAAAGAGCTGTACCAGAGGTTTTCTGAACTTCTAAAGCATCCTTCCTGCCTGTCAGCCCAGTCCCACAAGTGCATATTTCTGTCACCTCCGTGTTCAGCCACTCCTCCACATGCATATCACACATCTATCCAACTATCTGCCCCCCACACCTGTGCTCTAACCAAGTCTGCTCATCCACTTCCCACAGCCCTTTGAACATCTAGCCCTCTGCCTTTCCACATGGCTCCATCCATTCTGCATTTAATGAGATTTGCAGAGGAAACCCAATAGGTTTCTTTAAATTGTTGGAGTTTTTCATAAAAGTGGGGGTTTCTCCTGTGAGTTACTAATTCCTCAAAATTTTATTGTTTTACTTTTGTGTTGGTTTTTTTCTTCTGTGAGGAAGAAGGTGGGTGGGGATGGCACTGGGATTTTAACAGAGAGGCAATAATTTGAACAGCACTGTCACAAGAAAGCATGGTTTTTATCATATTTCTCATGGATAGGCCTAGTGTTTGCTAGTCAGTACGGCTCATAGGACTTTACTGGCTACAACCAATGGTGTCTACTCGATGCTTCACCCTCAGTCAGAATTAAACCATCGGCGAAAGGAGAGGGTTTAAGGCAGCAGCCAGTCCAGGCTATTGCCTTTTGCATGTACAGAAGCACATCACGAGCTGCACTGAATCTTTTTTAAAACACTGCATTTGGGGCCCAGGTGGAAATGAGCTACACAGGCTTCTCCCTCCCACCTCGGCTGTATTTTCACACAAAACCTCACTTTCCCACTCCTGACTCCTTCGTTCCACATTTACTTTGTTCTTGTCTTCTTTTTCCCTCTTGCTCTCCAGCTGTGCTTTTCTCCATCTGTCCTCCTTTCCTTGTCCTCCTCCTCAATTTTCCTTTCCTTTTTAATATATATTTTTTAAAAATTGGAATTTGAAATATTGAAAAAATATTTAATTCCCAAAGTGGGGCTGATGAGAAGGCAGGAGATGTTGTTTTTCCTGACTCACTCTCAGTGCTGCCTGCGTTGCAGTAAATGCTGTCTCTTTTCAATTGGTTGCTTACTTTTCAACTTTTCTTGTTTCTTTCAGTTACACTGCAAGTAGCCTGAACTTGAGGGAGTTTGAAAAAGCAGAGCAATAGGAACTCTTTATTTTCCTTCCTCCTGTCATTCCTGTACTTCTCTGAAGCTAGAAAAGCATCTTCAAATAATAAAGAAGGGAAGAACAAAATTAAACTCTAGACTGCATACACCTTTCACTTGGTGGTTAAAAGACAAAAATGGGGAAAAGAAAGAGGAAAATTAGTATGCTTTGGATGCAAATGCTCATGTGCATGTATGTATATCAGTACAGAAAATGCGTACGTGGATAAAAGAAAGATTGCACCTAGGAATCGATGTACATTACTAGTGATGGTTTAAATACCATCTTTTAACTTCTTTAATCTGCTTAAAACCCCCTGTGGCTAAATCAGTATAACCCCCTCAGACTGTGAGCACAGTTATACTGGTATATACCTAATACCTGTATAGCTCAATTTCATGCCTACAAAAGAATAGTTAAACTGGAAAAAAGCCTATTTATATCAGTGTAAATGCTGGAGGGAAATGTACTGTGTTTACCCCGCTGCTACAGTTAAAATTCCTTGTACAGATAAAGTTGAAATGGGAATCCTACCCATCCAGCATTTCTCTCCCTTCCCGTCCGGATGCCTGCTGCCCCCATGTTTGTGTCAGCTTTTCATCCTCTCTAGAAATCCCCTGTGCTCACGCTTCTGGTATGACCTCATCTTGGAGCCACATCCACTTCTCTCCCCACGGGACAGTCCTGTCTCCCTGCAGAGCCCAGTGAGGATGGATGAGTCCTGAGGCCAACCTCCAGCTCTGCAGTGCCAAGCAGGGGCGAGGGGAGAATGGTGCGCACCTGTGAGTAGTGAAAGGGCTCGTTTTCCTCCCGGCTCAAAAATTCAGCTTTTCCTGCTTGCTTGCTTTGAGATCAGGAATAAGCCTGGATTTTGTAGGGGAGGAAGAAAAGACATTAAATTTTAGCAAAGAAAGAGAAGAATAGGTGTTTGTGAGATATTTACTATGTGGGTAAGAAGAACCAGGGAGGCTGAAACTGCAGGAAGACAGAATCTACTCTGGGGAATGTGTAATCCTCCATCTAAAAACTGGACCCCCTGGCTCATTCCCTTCCTGCACTTGCCCCTCCTGGCTATTTAACTTTTTGGGGCAGAGACTATCTGTACAGCTCTAACACAAACCCTGCAAGGTTTTCACTTGGCTCTTTACAGCTGTCGGGGGGGTAAAAAGGAAACTGTGCTTTAACAACACACAACATGGTTCAGAGATATAGCAGCTGGACTCAAGGAAAGAGAGATTAAAAGGCTCTGCCAACATCATCCTGTTTGGCACTGGCACAGTTGAGGCATCCTACCCACCATGTCCTATGTCCTGTGTGTGAAGTAATAGAGTCATGGAGAGACAAAAAATAATGTTCTACTGGAACGACAGAAGTAAAGGAACCTGTTCCCATGCAGAATATTCTGCAGCCTTTAATGACTTACATTGGCTGTGAAAGGCATCTAACTCTTTCACTGTCTCCTCATTCTCAAACATAAATATAAATCCACCGAAGACATGCCTTAGATCTGGGCTTCTGGGCAGCCGACTAAAACCAAACCAGAAGCTTTCAGGCCAAATTCATCACTGGAGCAACTCCATTGACTTCAGGGCTGTTAAACCGCAGAGGGATTTGGCCTGCTGCTTTTAATTGTAGTCACAAACCCAACTGCAGCCTGATGAGCAGAAAATAAGATGTTATCAGAACCACGCACTCCTCTACCCTGCAGAAAGGAAAATGTGCAGGAGCAAGAGCCTTAGCTGGACTGATCCCAAGGCCATACTGTTTGGAGGACTGGGAATCTGGAGCAGCCCAGATGTCTCTGTTCCGTTTGCACCAGCACCATGTCTAAAGTACTGTGACATCCAGGATCAGTTCAGCGTCAGGTGATTTGCTCATTAATTTCATCTATAAATCATATTCCTGCTTTTAAAATGGCAAGGACAATAAAACACACAGTAAAAAGTATGAAAGACACACAGGCACATATGGTGAGGGAAAATGTTTGCAAAGACAACGTTCTAGGTACAAAATAAAGATAATTTCCAAACCTATATAGAGGGCATGTAACAGTCTCCTAAGGAGAGTAGTCAAGAAGGGATCATCAGTACAGCCATCCAAACTTCATGAGCTCAGGGACTCTAGTAGAGGTTGGCAAAATGCAGTAAAGGACTACGTAAATCATCACCGAAATAGTCACTCTTGGGGAGGAATTCAGCATCTTACTAATGGTACTCAGCAATTAAAGTTCCTCTTTTAAGTCCCCAGCACTTAAGCATGTGCTGAACTCTTAGCACATGCTTAAATCCTTCTCTGTTCAGGAATGGTTGAGTCCATGACTAATGAAATAAAAAAGATAATTTATGAATGTTCAGTCCTTCGGAAGGTTGGAGTTAAATATGCAGCTCTTATACTAGTGTCTTTCAATATCTGAATGCAAAAGAAACCAAAACATTATCACTGAAGAAGTTTTAACAGTGATAAGAATCGGTATATCTGTTCTCTCCATGTTAGGATTTGCAAAAGCTTTACAGGTATGAAAAATGGAGCTGAACCTGATGAACAAAATAACAAAATTCTTATTATAATTTACAGGAACACACACACATAAACACGTATCTATCTGTGTATCTGTAATACACAGTACCTGGTATATAAAAATTTTATTGCCAAATTGAATACCAAATAATAAGTTAAGCTGACAGAAACATAAAGATCAGCGTTAGATGGCACCCAAAGGAAGGCAGAATTTCCAGCAGGAAATTGCTCACTACCCCACCATGTTTTGGGTGGAATTTGTAGGATACACGGGAATCACTGAGACATTTTGAAAGTGTGGCTGTATATATCCTGGGGGGATCTTGGTCCTGATGAGGGATGTGGCCTTTTTATTTTCGGGGCATACATCTGAGCTGAACTCAGTTGCGAGTACTGAGCCCTTGGACATTTCTTTCGCTTTCTAAGAACTCAGCAGAGGAGAAAATGGGTTTCTATGTGGTTTGAGGAGAGCCAGGGAGAGAAGAGAGGCCAACAGGCTGTTCTAGGCACTGTACTGTGGCACCGCATTGTAGTGTGAGATCAGGACCAGAGGAAAGGAGCATAAGGCAAGAACCAACTGTGAGGAGCAGCGAGGCTGCAGAAGGCCTCCTCTGTGCAGGTCCAGCGTGGCTTCGTTTGGCAGAGCATCCTTCAGCCTCAGGGCCACGGCTGCCCTCCCAGGGCTGCGTCAGGCCATGTGGACACGGTGCAGCGGCTGCCCTCAGATGGCAGGACAAGAGGAATTACAGGGACTTAACCGGGACCCGGACATCTGGGGACACAAGGGGGAAGAAGCTACCCTAGGAGGCAGTTTGGAGAACATCTCCACAGCATTTGAACAGTTTGGCTGACACACCAGAGCCGTACAGGGGATTACTGGCCTCACGGTGCATGCGAGGTGCCAGCTGACTGGGGGCTCGCTTCCCCAGGCTTGTCACTCCCCTTTAGGTTTTTCGGAGCGTGTCTCCCTTCGGAGGCACCCTCCTCCCTCAGCAGCCACGCAGCCCGGGGCAGTCCTCGCAGTCCCTGCCGGTGGTGCTTCCTTGCCAGCTGGCAGGGGCAGCTGATGGGCAGAGGCAGCCGCCTCGCCCCTGAGATGCAACGGGCGACAGGCATCACCGCCACAGACACCAAGGGACGCCTTTCCCGGTGTCCCCCGTGTCCAGGAGGGGTGGGAAGCTGCTGCCCCGTCGGTTGCCCCTCCCTCCCAGTAGGAGGAAACCCTGCAGATGGCAGAGTACAAAAGACTGCAGGCAGACACAAGCCCCATTTGATAGCCCTAAGAGCCAGAATAAACCAGATTATGGATAAATTATTGATTGGCCTCACCTGAAAAGCTGGTCCTGGGATCTCTACTTGTGAAGAGAAGGCAGTGTTTTATCCTCCAAATCCAGGATAATCTGGTTCTTCCATGGACAGAAATGCTCCATCATAAACTTGGTCTGGAAATGAAGCTGTCAGCCATGTTATTCCACATGGGTCCCACAAGCTCAGAGCACAACCTGATGGTTTTGCTCAGGGCCCTTGACTGGTACTGCCCATCCCTGCTGGGTTTCCTATGGACCCCTGCCCCAAAGCTCCTGAGTCTCCAAAGGGAAATACACACCTCTGTGTATGAAAAGGAGCCCAGATATGAACTCTCATATCTCAGAAGGGGAGGATCAAGCCCCACAAGCCTGACATTAGTCTGTCCTGGTCAAGGCACTGAAATCAGCCAGGGAACTTGTATTGCCTCTCAATATAAGTTTTGGACCCTTTTATACTGGGCTGAAAGCACCAATGGGAAAGGAACAGTACCTTATTCAAGGGCATGGGGGAAGATGCTGTAGGAGCCCCCACATGAGTGGGACAGTGA
Source organism: Aquila chrysaetos chrysaetos (assembly GCF_900496995.4). NCBI lineage: Eukaryota > Metazoa > Chordata > Aves > Accipitriformes > Accipitridae > Aquila > Aquila chrysaetos. Next base: position 22,326,921 of record NC_044014.1, on the reverse strand, counting down.
TTTTCATCATGAGCAACAGAAGGCCCAGGCCCTCTATGCCTTCAACACAAGCTGCTAAAAATGGGCTTTTTTTCAGTCCAGAGGACAGGAATTAAAAAAAGAAAAAAAACATGTCCCTGTGCCTGTGCTGCCACCTCCTTTCTCCTCTGCTTGCGACAGACAGCTCAGGCTGTGAAGACACGGTGCCGAGGTGAGTGTGTGTGTGTGTGTGTGTGTGCGTATGCGAGTTTGTGTGTGTGTGTGCGTATGCGCACGCCTCTTGGTGCGATTCCTCCTTCCTTGCCAAAACATCTCCTGCTGTTTATTTATTTATTTCTCTCTGATAACGGAGGGGATCGCGTTTCCGGAAGAGTGCCAGCAGATGATACGAGCCCAGGACTGATACTGCCAGCAAACCCATGCCAGCCCTTTCTGCCGGAAAAATTTCATTTTTTCCAGAAGGAAGCCATGAGTGTGAAGCAGAATCCAAATCCGATTTCTCGGCATTTTTTGTTATCGCTCAGCAGCCCACCAGGTGGGGCAATGGAGGGAGCTCACTCAGCTGCAACTCAGTGCCTTAATCCAATTTACAGCTTCTCTTGGAGAGATAATTACAGCCCTGAAACCAGTTAGCACTGTACAAAGAGGCTCTCGAACCAAAGCCCCGATCCTGTCTTTCAAATATTCACCTAGAGTGTCAGGGAAGCTTTGGAGAGGGAGGGGGGCACTTGAGCTAAGCCACTGTGAATGGAGAAGTGTGTACACAACGCCCCTCCCCGGGACACGTGTGCCTCACTCGCACACTCACGCAGGTTTCCCAAAGCCCCACAGGGAGTGACTGTGGGACTGTCACCCCCTGGTTCTCCAGCTCTGGATGCCCAGCAGCAGGAACTTGCAAAGCCTTTTCTGCTGAGCACTACTGGCGGACTGAGAGGGTGAGATGATGGGCAGCCTAGGTGGGTGGGGGGACAGAAGAAGGTCAACCCTTTCCCTGGTCGTGGCCACATGGGGCTCCTCCTGTGGCTGCTCCTGCAGCCACCCTAAGGAAGCCAAAGCTGTTCAATTTTTCCCCAGTGATCAGCGATAGCCCTTGATTTAATACAAAGGTGCAACCTCTCTTTGCACAGACACCACAGGTTATGGCATCTCACACACTGAGCAAGCCACCCCTGCAGTTGCTTATTTCCTTGCATTTCACTGCAGCTGGGCCTGAGTTTTGTACTCCCCATTATCCCTCCACTTGGCACTCATGCAGCCGGTCAGACACAGCTCTAAGCTGCAGGGCTGCCCAACAGATTCACAAGGAGTGAAGAGAAGGAGGCTGGGGCACTCTGTAGCAGGGCAAAAGGCACGCAGGAGCATCTATGCTCCACACAGACGTCCAAACCTCATCCTTTCCAACACCACAGCCTCTCCTCATCACAAGACCCAATGGGTGATGCCTCTCCCGTCATCGTCACAGCATTGCCCTGTGCACCTGGAAAGAAAACATCTGAGAAGCTGAGTAGTGGTAAAGTCTGTGCGGTAGATACCTCTAAGATTCCCTGTCGTATTTCCACAGTGAGGTCTGGGGAAGGGGACATGCAGCCAGGTGACACTTGGTGATGGACATACTGGAGTCAATATGCAAATTATCAAGGATGAAGCTTGGGGCTTCAATGGGTTTCCTTAAGGCATATTAACTAACTTGTAAGCTGTAAATTAACCCCCTCTGGCTTAAAGATCTTGATCTTCACCACTCTGATGTGACTCTGGAAGATCTTCCTTGCAGGTGATTTTCACTCTGGCATAGCCCAGAGAAGAACCCAGCCCTTGGGATTTAAATATTAAAAAGGAATAGAAAAAACAAAAGTACAGATGCCTGGTGGTAGGAATAGCAGCTGGTGTAGGAGCAATTGGAGATCAAAACTACATGTAGAGTGTAAGTAATCCACTGGGGAGTATGTAACCCCCTCCCCGATGCCTGGTTCATAGCAGAGGGCAAGTTGTTACCACCAGCTGAACAGGTAGAAGTCCTGTTCTGGGAACTCCTCCTGTAGGTGTGGATCTGGAAGGTCTCCCAGGAAAGAATCTGCCAGTATAACTGCGACTGCATCTGCTGTGCAGCACCAGCTTGGAGGCCAAGGGGGACTTTCCTTCCCTGCCTCATGCAGAACTGAAGGAGTCCCTGGCAGAACATCCTCTTCCAACGGGCCAGAAAGGCCATGGCAAGTCTGCAGTGACAGAGCTTTCCCTGGGAAAAAATAACCTTTTTGTTGTTGTTGTTGTTGTTCAAACATTCAGTCACAAGCAGAGAGTGTACTTGGTTGAGATCCAGGTTCAAGCCCTCACTCTTCTACTCCTTTCCTCTGTGTCCTTAGCCAAATCTCTCCACTCAGCATCAATAGTTGACAGCAGGCACTGTTTCTCACTGGGTGTGCCTGTGCTGGCAGGTACAGTCAGAGCTAAGCTCTGAAGCATGGTGGTATGCAGGAGAGGTCAGAGTTGGCTGGATGCAAGAGGCATGGCTTATTTGTTCATGCGTAGCCCTGGAGGAACGTGCCTAGACATAGAAAGCTGGCACAGGGTGAACTTCTCTCCTTGTGGACCTCTGGTTGGGCTCTTCTGCAGGGCAGACATGCCCCCATATGGGCTTGTAACTGAATGGACTAAACAATGGATGTTATTTTGATTGGAGCCTCCCAGCTATTACCTGGACTCTGGGGGTCAATCACATGGAAGTTTGTCTTTGCTCTAGCAGGAAAGGAAGTGGCAGAAATCAGTTCTCAAGAATAGAGAAGCTCCATTTGGAAAGTCTTTGGTCTCTGAAGCATTTGTAGAAACACCTCTTTCTTGTAACACAAGCCCATTGCAGGCCTCAAAATGCATGTCTGCTGTATATTGGATACTCACACACTGGACAAGTTTACAAACTCCCCAGTTATCCTGGTAGGTCCTCACTCTGGCAGTAGTTGCAATGTGAGGGCCATAAATATATTCCATGAGAGCAGCTGCTTATATTTCCTAGCAGTGTATTAGCACCTAATCCTCTTAGCTTCTTCATCCCTTTTGCATAATATTATTGTCCAGTAATATGAAACACAGAAGGTCTATTTTGAACCATGATGATCCTCCTTTGATTCAGGTCTTCTGAATCAATGCTCTAGCTGCGGTGCTTGGCTTTTCCATTGACTGCTCCTGTGGCATTTCTGACCCGCTAGGAATGTGGCTAAAGGGCAGCTGAAGCTCTCCTTCCTAGTGAACATAGGGCAAAGTGTGGTTCATCTGAAACATTGCTTACCCCTCACAGGGATGCCACCCCTTGTGCATGTGACATCCATTTGGTTTTCATAGCACAGCTCCATCAGAACCAGTCATCCTCCAAGACTGTAACAGGGTTATCCTACACAGTTGATTTGCTTGTGTAGATGCTGGCAAACACCTGGAATTTCCTGTATTTAAGAAGTCATTTCATCTGCCTCTCTAATGCAGCCACCTCTAATGTGGGACACAACTGCCCCATTAACAGGCTATTATATGGTTCCTTGGGAGGTCTGCAGAGAAATGAAGTATATTGGTCTCAGCAGTCAAGCAAGTTGAAATCCATGGATTCCTCCACTTGCATCCATTTCGCATCTGGGACATAATATCTAACTGTGAGCAGTGGAGAGACCCAGACACACAAAATCACCATGCTGATTGTTCCAGAGCTAGAGACGCACTTGCATCAAATCAAAGCACTGGACCAATGCTGACCCAAAGGGGAAAGCAAGGCATTAGCACTCTACTTAACTCTCCACAATGGGTGGCTGTACCTGCTCCACAATGAGTGGCTGTACCCGCTATCCCCTATCACAACACTAACTGCACCCCAAAATAGACTGTATTGGGAAAGCCCAGGAGACCTTCCAGTCCTACATTATATCATGCCTTGGGAACAACTCTGACCAATGACACCTTCTTCTCTAGAAGACAGACTATGGGCTCTTCATCTCAGAGACATTTTCCAATAGACAGGCAAAATCCATAACCATTAAAGGAGTGCTGGTAAATTCATTAGTTTTAAATTGAATTACTATGCTTGGGCTTGAGGGCGTTTTGTTATTGGTTTTGGTTGTTATATTGTTGGCTGGTTCTCTCATCACCAAAGAAGCTAGGGCATAAGAGGGGCAGGATACCTTTTAGGTGGAGGAGTGTGCATCCAGTGGCAGCAGATCAGAAGGCTGGCTTTAACCATGACCTTTTACAAATAACTGCATCTTTTGAAGAGTTTCCTACACTAAGCCAAATTCTGGAGGCCTTGCTTATCGCAGAATGTCACGATAGGCCTGGAGTCTTTTGTCAAATTTGTATGCCTGGATCCGAGCAGGCAAATTTAATAATCTCTGCTGGAACTGCACTGCCATTAAAAAGCACAGGAAATACAGAACTAGAGATTATTGAAAAAGAACAGATGGAAATGAAAACAGTCACCTCTGGTCAACCTGGTGACTTCAAAGGGCACTGAATGGTTCCAATCTGTGACATCTCAAAAGCTGTGGTTTATGCAGCCTCAAACTGGGTACCTAATTTTGGGGGGAACCTCACCTTTTGTTTCCGTTCTAGCTTTGTCTAGACTCAGAAAGCAGCTGCATATATGGACGGGAGAAAAGCTGGGCACTTAGCTGGAGTGAGGATCCGCTCTTCCCAGCAGCCAAGTAAGGGTTGGGAGGGAGGGACAGCATGACCCTCTCTCAAACCTCCTTTTGTTGGTGTAAACAGCAGCCTAAAGGCTGATGGAAATTTTCCCCCCTCTCTCATTGTGGTCTGAATTGGGAATATTGCACTGAGCATGATGGAGCAGAGTAAAACAGAGCACTGCAGCCAGAGCAGCTGCCAAGTGGCCATCAGGTGAGACTTTGTCAAGACACAGGGACCTGGGCTAGGACGCAGCAGGTCCCTGAGGGGTCCTGACCCCTTCCACCGGACCCAGGGCTCTTCCCGTCTCTCTGGCAGCAGCACAGCCCTCCCCAGGCCTGCTGCCACTGCTGAGCTGTGCGGCTGGAGGGGATGGCACATTGAAGCAATTTGCCAGGCTGCGTGACAATTACTGACACAGATGCTCCTGTGTCAATATGGGCTCTTCTCTCCGTTCTGGTTACAGCGATGGGTGTGCCTGGCGGGGACTCCTCTCGGCACAGGCCAGTAGGATTATGGGGTTGGGAAGGGGCCATGCCTGCCTGGGCTTGTGAGGGCAGAAGCAGCCTCAGAGGTTGTCCCTGCTCCCTCCCCTCCTCTAGCCTGTTTTTCAGGGTCTCCAGCTGCCTGCCACCCCCCCCACATTTCCCTCTGTCCCCCCCACCCAAATACTGTGGCTTTTTCTTTGCGGCATCCCTGCCTTGCTGCCTGTTTGGTGGTTAGGGATGAAGGAAAGGGGCAGTGTCCAACTCGCTTCTCCTGCCAAAGGCTCTGCGTCCTTCATGCCCCATTCTCCTTTCAGTTTCTTCTCCTCTCCCTCTGCCCCAGTTGTTACCCTTTTAACTGGGATATCAGTCATTGCACAAGTGCCAATACATTACATCCTCCACAGACACAAGAGAGGTGAGATGGGGCAGTTTTTAAGAGGGTCAGGACAGGCATAAGGAATTACAGACAAACTCCTTCACCCTCTGAGCAGTTCTGGGATCCATCTCCCCTTGCCAGTTTTTTGACCGGCATCAAAGTCTATGTGGTTTTGCCTGCCAAAGCCTGAAATGTAGGGACAATTCTCACATCCAGTATTCAAACGTTGTCAAACCCCATCCAAACAGAGAAACGCCATTAAGTTGACATAAGGACCTCAGCCAGACACTGTTAACAATACACATTGCCATCACCGAGCACAAGCGGTTGTCCTCCTGAATGCCCTGGATGAGTCCAAGACCCCTGGGGATGTGGCGCAACTATTGATCAAGTCTGTACAAACATAAGGGTCCTTCCCCTGGCTGCAGCTTTAGCATCAGGTGGAGAGATGAGCAGTCTTGGGCCACTTGCTGTCCAGAGCTGCCTGACCTTGCCTCTGTGGAGGTGGCCCAGAGGGGCTGTGTCCAGGCATGCCAAGCCTATGCCTCATGGCTGCACCCTCACCAGTGCCTGTCCCAAATTTAGACGTGGCAGTCAATGCTGAAGGCTGAGTCACGAAGCTCTGCCGGATTTCTTCCAGCACATCTTGAGGTGATTTGAGATATTGCTGCTTTCAGCTGCTCTTCTTTGTTTACTAATCCTTGTCTCCTGTCTCCATCACGGGAGCATGTCCTGCTCCTCTCAGGCTAGAGCAGCTGAGGTGCAGCCACGTGTTGCTCTCTGCCAGCTCACAACGGCAGATGGGTCTCCAGGAGAGGGGCAGCAGGGCCAGCGAGCTGGGAGGAGATCCTGTCTGTGACAGACCTCATTGCCCACCAAAACAGTGTCTGCTAGCACATGCTACGTTACACCGGGCTTTTCCCTTTCCCTCTAGAGAAGGCCACCGTTGGCTTAGCTCCAGGACAAAACCACCTCAGGATGTATCCTTAGTGCTTTCTGCCCTCTGAGGAGGCCGGCAAATGGGTCTGCCGCTCCTGCCAGCGCTGCGCTAAACTGAACAGGTCTCCCACAGCCCCAAACCAGCTTCCTCCTGCCCCTCCTCTGCTGAAAAAAAGCTGTACTGCTCCTTTAAATGTGGTGCATGTTAAAAAAAAAAATTGACAAGCTCCCTCACTCTCAAAAGAGTGAGAAATTTTCATTGATTGATTTCTTCATGGCTTCTTAAACAGATAATTAATTCACCGTGAACCTGCGGACACACCGTCGTGAGTCGTTAATATTGTAAATTCACATATACTTCAATAATCGCCTGACCCCCCCGTCACCCCGAAAAACAGATAGCTGTGCAGCGAGGAGGAGGGGAATGGGGGGGAATCGATTTTCGAAGACATGAAGGGATCACCCAGCAAAGGGAAGCTATTGATTCTCTTTTATAAGACACCACTATAATATTTATTCTTTTGTAAACAGAATTAACCCAGCATCATGGGTCATTCCTATCGAACAACTTTCCTCGCATGTGCACAGCAATGCTGATTGTATCAGATGAGGTAGAAACATCCAAACTGCACCACCCACCCTGGCCCACACCTCAGCATCTGCTCAGCTCGCGCCTGCCGGGTCTTACCACCATGGCGCAAACCCAGCTGGCGTCGGGCTGGCTGCAGCAGGGCTGGGGCTACGCAGGTATTAGCAGCCCAGAAGCAGCCACGCTTTTCTGACCAAGTACTGCTGGCACCATGGCGGTCTTGGGCTGTCTCATGCTGGGGGGGGAGACGGTTGGGGGGGATCCTGCAGCTGGAGCCACAGACCCAGCACTCGTGGTGGACGGCTGACCTGTGACTCCCACCTACCACCAGCTGCTGATAGAGGAAAGGAGAAGGGGGAATTATGACACAAAGAGGAACTTCTCTCCATCCCCTAACCCGCTCCCACTCTGAAGAGGTTTCTTCCCTGCAGACTCTCCATGGTCACCCAGAAACCCATCCAGCAGCAGATGGGGCAGCAGTTGGTGTGAGGACCCCCATCATGTTCAACCTCCTCTCTGCCCACCCGTGGCAGCAGATGCAGGCCGAAGGGTCCATGCAGGACATCATGCCCCAGAGTCCTGAGTCTCAGCGGCCCCTTGCACACAGGGACAGCACAGGGACAAGAAGCAACAAGGCTGGCTGTTGCTGAGGCACCAGCTGTTGCTCCTGGGGGGACAACTGCATTTCACCTGAATGAAAGGTCACCCCCGAAGGAAATAAGAGCCCGAATATCAAAAGTGACAAGCAAAAGGCAAGGGGAGTCTTCTGGATCAAGCATCCCAAGGAATAGCCAATAAGATGTGATCTAGTCCAGGACGGATCCGTAAATCCAGCTGGAGCTGCTTTCCTTCCTTGTGTTTATCTGCATAAACATAGCACCACACTTCTCTAAGAGACTAGTCATACACATTCAAGTCTCTTGAAGACGCATCTGTGTGGGACATCAAAATGTGTTTTGCATAGAAAAAGATGCAAATCTTTGCCTTGGGTACAGACACACCTGAGGTCTGGAAAAGTTTGGAGGATGTAACCATGAAAACTCCTGCCTGCCCATCAACTCCTGAATAGCCCATCAAGTACCACCATGCAGTGCAAAGGAAAGACGGAAGTTGTAACAAAACATGGGCTTCCTTTCATTTGCCTTCCGAATGTGAAATCACGTTTTCCACCAAGGTCTTCCCAAGAACTTCTGGCAAGAGCCACCGACATGCCACGAGAGGTACGATTCGGATTTTTACAAAAAAGAAAAAGCAAAACCACGTCTCGGCCACATGTCACGGGCTAAACCCAGTTCTAGCCCCCACCCCCACCCCCCCCGCCCCGAGCCCGTGGGGTGGAGAGGTGGCTCGGGGCTTTTCAGCTGTGAGCATCCTTCCCGCATGAGCCCTTACACGGGTGGCCGAGCCCCCCGGGCCCGCAGCCCGGGGGATGGTGGCACGCCAGGCCGGCTTCTCTTCCTCTTTCTCCCATCCCGGCCGGCAGCCAGGGCAAGCGAGAGCGAAGGCGAAATTGTGTCAAAGAATTTAAAAGCGGCGGGGGGAGAGGCAGAGGGGGGCCGGGCAGCAGCGGAGGGGCAGGCGCGGGCAGCGGAAGCCCTAATTAAAAGCGGGGCCGCGGCAGGCAGGGCTCCCATTCAGAGGGCTGACAAAGGGAGGGTCTGTGGAGCAGAACCGGGAGGCGGTGAAAGGAGAGGAGAGGGAGAGGAGAGGAGAGGGCCCCGCGGCGCCCCTCGCCCGCCGGCACCGCGCAGCGCCCCGGCCCGCAGCGCCTGCCCGACCCGGCCTCTCCGGCCGCCCTCCCCTGCAAATTAGCCGAACCGCCGTCCGCGAAGGAAGGCCGCGGCGGCCTTGTCCGCTCTCGCTCCCCTGCCTCCCGCCCTCCCCAGCAGCTGCCTGCCCTCGCCCCGGCCGGCGGAGGGGAGACCTGGCCGGCGGCGTGGGAGGAAGAGGAGGAGGAGGAGGAGGAGTGCCGGGAGCGCCAGCCCCCCAGGTCACCGCCTAGCTCCCCGCCGCCAGACAAGCGCCTTTCCACTCCAGCAGCGCCCCTGAATGCGCTAATTAGCCCCCCCCCCGAGCTCGGTGCCGGGAAAGGCCACACCGGTCATATGACAGCCACGAGTGGCCTGGCCCTCAAGGGAGCGTCAACATGCCCCGGTCCTCCCCGCGGCCTCGGGTGGGATGCGGCGGAGGGAAGCCTGGGCTGGGTGGGGGGTGCCAGCCCTGCAGCACCCCTCTCTGCGAGGGCACCCCTCTCTGCGAGGGCACCCTGTGGTGCAGGGGGCTCGGGACGGGGTCTGCCTTCCACTGCCAGCCCTGGGGGTGCAGCGGGAGCCGGGTGGAGGGGGGCTGCCGGGCCCTGCTCTTTCTGGGGGTTGATGCTGTGGAAAGGCTGGGGGAAGAAACGAACAAGAGGCCCAGAGCTTGTTGAAGGGCAGCCTGTACATTACAATTAATTCGGGGCTCTTTCGAAAACAAAGGCTCTCTATGGTTTTCAACATGTTCACACAATACTGCACAGAAAGAGCAGCAAAGTGTCACCTCAAGGGCCCCCTCCCTATCTCCCGCTTCTTTGCCTTCCCTCCCCACACGTTCAGCACATCTTCAGCACTGTCTCCTTCTCTTCAGACCCTTTCTTGCTACAAATTCACATTTTTCTCCCCCGCCACACATGCTTTGCTTTCTAGGGACTTCCCAAGGCTTTGCTGTGAGGCATCCACAGCTGTGACACCCCACATGCTCCCAGTTGGGGACACTCAGCACAGGGAAGCTCATGGCTACAGGAGTCCTAACACAGCAGCCACACATTAGGAAGCTACTGCTGGCAAAGGGAAGAGTCCGCCCTAGCTCTGGCCTCTTTCCCCTGAACTTGAACAACACCAAACGCAAGACTTAGCAGAGGCCACGCCATTACATGTCCCAAAGTGGGTTCTGTAAAAAAAAGAGGAGAAGACAACCATGTGCTTCAGGTCAAATAGGAATCCCCAGGTTAAATCAGTGGCTGCACCAGGGCCACATGGTCTTCTCCATCTAAAGAGCAAAGTAGCTCAGAGACACACCAGCCTTCGCTTGCCTGCAAAGGGACAGAGGGAGGTGCAGGGAGCTATATGAGACCTCAGGGACAGTGGTGAGATCAGTGAAAGAGCCAGGGGGAGAAGAAGGTCACACGTGAAGACCAGGGCAGGTGGTTGGGTCATGAATTCCTCCCCAACCCTGTCCCACTTGGCTATGCCTGCAAACAATGAAGGTGATGGCCAACAGCTTTCTCCACCTCATGGTCTCTGTCATGAACCAGCCCAGGCTGAGGGCATCTCAGTGCACACCCGCACCTCCGTGTGTTGCCTTCTCTTTCCCTTCTCTTTGAGGTCTACAGTGTAGCAGACCCCCAAGACCTCACATCCTTGCAGTGAGCACGCACCAGTCTCGCTCAGCTAACACATACCAGTTAAACCAGGCTGACATACAGCCTTTTGTCCTGGTGCCGTTACAGAACAAACCCCATCTCCAGATTTAACTGGCTATGTTATCAAGCTCAAGGATTCATCAGCTCCCAGACCCTCCGTCATGGTGCTCACAGCTCTCATGGCAGCGTGGTGCCCCTTGCTGGCTCTCAGAGCAGTCCAAAAACCTGGCAGGAGGCAAAGCCCTTCACAGGCTCTGACGTGCTGGTGGGGAAAAAGCAGCATGGTATAGAGGAGTAAACAGCAGGCAGCAAACCAAGGCCATGGATTAACCAACTCATCTTTGATTTTCTTCCCCCTCCCATCTTCTCTATCCACTTCCAAGGGCTTCCAGCTGGGGCCCCTTTCTCACCTGTATGCCTCCAAGCCCCAGAGGCCCCCATTGCACTCCAGGACTCTGAGAATGACTGCTAACAGCCAGGAGGCCTCACACAGAAACCCAACAACCCTAGCGAGAATGTAATTGCCTTCAGAGCTAGCAGTGCCGGCGTGAGAGACTGCCTTCAGTATGAACAGCCTTTCTACCATCACACGCCTCACCCAGGTGCACAACATCTTTTGCAAAGGCCCAAGGGACTGAAAAAGCTCTGCAAGGCCTTAAGAGACGGGAAATTGCTATCAGAGACTCCTGTTGACTCCACAGCCCACCAAGGAGGCTGCTGGCTTCTACAGGCCGTCCCCCATCTGTTGGAATAGCAGGAAGTTTTACGTTAGCAATAAAAAATAAAAAATGCTGGAGTCCAACTGGTGACTGAAGTCTGGTGCCAGGCTCCGCTGCAGAGACATCACAGCTGCTTGCAGTGCCTGCTCTGAAAGAGGTGCTCATTAAACATTTGCCTTAGGTTTATTTTCCCTGTTTGCTAAAACCAAACATTCACAACAAAAATCTATAAGGGAGGGCTGCTAATCAAAAGTTTGATTTCATAAAAACAAATACTACCACCCACCTGACTCTGGGCTCCTCTTCCTTGCCCTTGCCACATGGGCTAGAAGTGATTTTCATTTTCTAACTGAGAAACCTGAGATTTTCAACTAAAAGATCAGGCTTTTTGAGAAGGCCCCAAGTAGCCAGTACGCTCTAGAGCTGGCAAAAGGGGTTTCGTGTTACTGAACTACCTCAAGAAGCAGAAAAGACTGTTTTCTAACCTGGATATTTTTGATGGAGTTCCCACCTTTTTGCCCAGCTATCGAGATGCTTTCCAATAGCTGCAAATACCTTCCATGCATGAGCCACAAATACTGACAGATCAAGGCTGAGGAGTTGGTCAACAAACTGGACTCCCAAAACACAGAACACACGTCGATGTCAGGCTGCTCAGAGGAAAGCTGTCACCAGCAGGACCAAGACAGCAGAACTGTGCACAGAATTCAGAAGTATCAACAGCCAGATGTTAACAACACATCAGGACTCCAACCGGGGTGGGAAGCCCACAGCCAGTAAGCTAGACAGTACTCACAGCTTTACATCATATGACCCAATAGCACATGAGCTTTTTTCCTCACTAAATACCATTCAGCTGCACCTGAAGTCATTTTGAAAAGTTTATTTAGCAGGTTCCCCACCTTGCCCTGAAGCCTGGGAAGCTCTGGCTGGTGCAAGCCCATCTACTGCTATAGTAAGGGCTGAACCTTCACATCTCCCACTGCCACCGTCTCAGGAAGCCAGTGCTCCCCAGGCACCATTGCTTTGCTTGCATCCCACGCTGGAGCACTGCTGTGCAGCATCTGTGGGAGTATGGCATCACCTGCCTGCGGCTCTCCTGGTGGTGCCCCTGCACCCAGAGGTCTGGCTGTCCCTGGGCCTGCCCTTCTCGGCATGGCCAGCACCAAGCCAGTCTCTTCCAGCAATCTGGGCAACCTGGGGGGAAGCTGGCCTCCTTGCGGAGGCGTGCTGCGAGGCACTGACACAGATCGATCCACAAGCCGCCCCTGATGTTCTCCGCTTCTGATTGCTACATTTTTTGTGACAAATTGATAAACTGCATCTCCACTCAGTTAAAGATTTGATCTCGCTCTCTTAATCCGCTATCAATAAGATATTAATCGTGCACCCGACCCGTTCTGTTCCCCGTCTGCCTGCAAATCCAATAATCATTTCAGAATTCACAGCCGAGTGGGGCACTCCCTTCAAACAATTAATTTCAGGGGAGTCTCATTTATTTTCCCTGTAACCCTCTCCCCCCACCCCTACCCTGCTTGCCTGTCTGTCCTTTTCTCCCCCCCGCCATCTACACACTTCCCAGCTGAACCTCCTGCTCAGCAGAGACAGGAGGTGGGAGTGCAACTTACACGGGGAGCTGGAGAGGTCCTGCTGAACTCCCTTCCATTTGTTGCTCCACACAACTGATTAAACCCCCTTGCCCAGTACCCAGACTTCTCTAAAGGTGGAGGCCAAATTCATCCAGAAGCTAACACCCTGTGCCTGCAGCCAGCCACCCTGCGAGGAAGGGGACCACATCCCGATCTGCATGGAAAGGTGGTGAGTGAGCACGCAATTACCCAGCTGGGGCCTGAGGTTCTGGGTGCAAACTGTGTGTTCACCAGCCAGAGCCCCGCTGGCAGGACTCGGGGGTGAAGCTCCAAATCCGGTGAGCTCAGCCTCCAAGTGTCCTTGTAAGGCAGTCACAGGAGAACTGCCTCCCTCTTAGGTCACACCAGTGTAGTCACCCCATGGACAGGAGGGAGAGCTCCCACAGCATTGCCCTCGCACCTACGCATGTGAGAAATTGGTGGTCACACACCAATCCCACAGTGACGGGAGGGAAAGAGGGCCCTAAAATGGGATAATCCCCAGTACTGCATAGCCCCTCTACCACCTCCCCTGGTCTTTGCTCTGCCAGTGGCTCCAGACTTCCACCCCTGGCCAGCCAGGGCAGGGTTTGTCCGTGCCCAGAGCCATGTGCCTCAGGGCAGCTCAGGTAAAGGACAGTCAGGTGAGAAGTCTCTGTGTGGGCCATGAGGATGGATGAACTGGTGACAACAGAGCTTTATCCACATATGCCATTGACATCCTCTCCTAATAGCCCACTCTGCTATCTGAGCGCTTCTTGATTTGGACTTTAGAGCTTTTAGCTTCTCCCCACAGTCCAGAGGAGATCCAAGCTTCTTGGCCAGCTGTGCTCTCGGGGAAGGTCTCACTGCACCATTCCTTCCCTGTCTAGCCTCTTCTGGCACTGCATTTCAACAGCCAGCCCATTTCAGATGATGCTGGTAGGCAAATTAGTCTATGCAATAATTTCTAGCTACAACATTCGTATGAAGGCCAGATAACCAAATTAGAGCAGTTTGTGTCCCAAACTTGCTGCCGCAAGTGCTGGAGACCAAGTGCAGAGCCCATGGGGAGGTAAAAGGTTTCAGAGAGCACCACAGAACATGCAAAGTCCTTCATTGTCCATGCAACAAATACTAAGGAAAAAGCCCAAGTTAAGAGTGTCCCTCACTGTCAAAGGACTCCCTCCTGATGTGCTTCTTTTGCTTCGTCCTCTTTGTCATCCTGCCTCTTTACCTCAAAACCCACAGGAGACAGAAGTGCTCTGACCAGAGATGGGAAGGGCTGAGAGAGCGGAGGTGTCGCTAGCAATAGCTGCTGTTGGCATCGGCAGGAAGGCCAGAGGAAAGAGTGTCTCTGCTCCTGTGCGGGGACAAGAGCAGGGCTCCGACAAGCTCTTTAAGCTCCCCAGGCTCCAGAAAATGCTGCGCAAAGTGTTTTAGCAACAAAAGTCTTGAGAAGAACAAACACTCTAATCCCTTAATGAGCCGGCTGATCCCCCATCTTGGCTCTGGCTTCTCTAAAGAGCCACACGCTCCCCTCCTCCCTGGCCCCCAGCCCCCTCCCGAGCAACCCGCCTCGGCCGCCTCAGAACCGATTCAAGGTGCTCTTCGGGATCCAATCCAATTACCCTGCGTCCTGCTGAGCGGCCCCACAGACCGACGGCTCTTTCAGGGCTGAGTCTTATGGCCTGTTAATCCTCCCCTCATTAAAAGACCTTGTTCCTCCCTCCTCAGAGATGAAAAAAAAAAAACAACACAAAAAACCCCCAACCCCACACTGGGAAAAGTTTATGCAAGAGAGACCCAAAGCGGAGCACGAAAGCTGCCCTGCAGGCTGTGGGCTCTCCCCACTCTCAGGGGTCACCTCTGCGTAACTCAGGGGTGTCTCTGCCTCCTCCTGCCCCCAGACCTGGCTCACGCATGAAGAAGATGGGCAGGCAGCCGGCCCTCGCGCTGTTCTCGCACTGTAGCTTTATTGGCTTCTCTTTAATGGGCCTGTCATTAAGCCAGGAGGAAGCCGGGTGGGAGGGTTCCCATAAAACTAAGGCCTCACAGCTAATGAACGCAGCACCCGGGGGGAAAGGACACAGGAGCGGCAGTTGTAGTTGGTCACGCAGGGCTGAGCTGGCCTTCGACAGCCTGGCAAGGACAGGGTCCCTCCTTGCTGGGAGAGGAAATGTCAGAGCAGCTCCCTCTGCCATCCACCCCTCTGGTCCCACACACACGGGGAGGGACTGAGGTCTCCAGCCCAGAGGGTGGCCGTTCCCACACCCGGGGAGCTCTCCTCAACACTTAGCTGGAGGGAAGAGCCAGAGATCAGTCAGCTGCAACCACCTCCCAACAAACGTGCAATGCTGCCTCCCTTGGGGTGATTTTGCTCCTCTCTCTTCTGCTTCCTTCTGTCCTGAAGATGCAATCACAAACCCCAGTGTTTTCCCTCCAGTTGCACATGTTCTCTAAAGTCTGACCAGCTCAGGTTCAAATCCACCAGTCTTACTGTAGCTACCTCTACTGGTGCCGCTACTCATTAGAGAGTGTAATGAGGAGCAGGAACGCTCCTCTTCTGAGGGAAGATCTGCGTATGTACAAGCCAGTCCCTCCCTGCAGCAGGTGTCTTCAACTCACCCTATTACACAGGGCAATAAGGAAATACAGTAATGCTGAGAAAATACTTCATAGTCAGCTTTTTCCAAAATAAATCATAATTCTGATTGTCACTGTCTGGTAAGCTGGATTTACATCCCCACCAGCACATCACAGAGCAGAATTTCAGTCCGAGGTCCCAGGAGCATTAAAAACATTGCTAAAGATGGAGACAAACCTGGGAAGTTTAGGTGGAAGATAATGACAAAACCAGGGTTTAGGTGGAAGATGATAACAAAACCAACCAGTAGGATGGTAGGATAACAGCAGGGACTTCTCTCTAAAGATAAGGAGATAAAAATGAAGCAGAATAAAATTAAGGGAGAAACTTCCCGGCAGCGAAACCCACTAGAATCTTCACTATTTAAAGGTTTTGAAGATTGCACTGAGAAAGAAGGCTACAGGGAATGTTTTGGTACCAGAAGAGCCTGCGTAGACATCGTGGTACACAATAGGTAGCACAGGGCTCGGAGAATCACAGTTTTGTTCTTGGCCCCGACACCAGCTCACAGTACAGCCTCACCACAGACTAAATGCAGCACACGCTCAGATGCTGCTCCCATCCCTCCTACTGTCTGCATACAGAAGTCTCTGGCCAAATTTAGCCCACCCAGCCAGGCTCTCAGTTAGAGGTAACCTAAGCATCATGACTTCTGGGCCCAGGAGAATGATAATAATTCCACAAAGTCTTCTCAGAATTGAGGCAGGCTCACAATTCACTTGAAAGCAACTACAGAAGTGGTCAGCCTCCCTCTGGAGCTGCAAGAGTTCCTCACAGTTGAAACAACATGTATGAAAAGGAGCCACAAGAATGAAGCAACTCATTTTTGTGGGGCGAATGGCTCATCCCAGCTTGGGCTAACCCAGGCGCTGGTGAGTCAGGCTCTGCTCTGGCTGTGCACTGTCAAGAACATCTCTAACAACACACCTGTGACGCTCTGATGCAATGGGGCTCAGGCTTATATGTGACTGAGAAGGATTTCAGCGATAACAAGAGGCACAATTAGGTCTTCCCAAAATTTTGTCATAGCAGGAAATTGGAGCATTGACTTAACTGAGCATTTTCACAGTCAGTATCTGAATTTTTTTCTTGTAGGATAGTCAGCAGGGAGTGAACGTATTAAGCTGGAAACGACATTTTTCAGTGGGGTTTTGTTTTGAGTGAAGTTTTTTGGGGGAGAGAAAGAAAAAGTTCTTCAAATTTCTGACAACTTCTTTTTTCCTCCCCAGCAGAAAAATTCCTTACCAGTCTGTCACAGGCCCCAGGGAGGTGAACTGCATGATCTAATTGGGCATTATCTCAGCCTTCTCCAATTTCTCTCTTGTCACACAGTCTGCTTTTTGACCTATGCCAAGAGAAACAACGTTGGCATGCATCCTTTTTGGCTTTGACAGAGCCTGTTTCTGCTCAGCTCTCTTCCACAAATTCTTTCCAGTTATGCCATCTCATCCGTTCACTTTGCACTTGCACATTTAACACCATAATTACAACACACAAGATTAGAAATCAGACTCACCTTTTCCCACCTAGTGCTGTTTGTTTCTTGTTCTTTGTACTCCCTTCAATAGGACCAGTGAAACTCAGCTAGTCCACTTTTTCTTAATGGTCAGGTTCATTTTTTATCCTTTCTTATTGAACCTAGCCATCTGCAGGGAACTACTTTGCTCAAGAACTTGGTCTCTTTCTCTGCTCACCAGTTGTCTGCCATCACCTGATAATTCTTCCCCATCTGTTGTTTGAAATGATTTCTAAATCATTTCTGTGAATGGTTCAAACTATCTTGGTCAGCTTTGTTGACTAGATGGTGTGGTCATGCACTCCATTTCTTTCCCTGTGGGTCTTCAGTCACTTTTAAAGTCAGGTCTTCGGTGACAATCCTGGAATTTTTAGAACAAAATAGTTTTCCATTAGCTCCCACCACATTTTACTTACAAGTGCCTTGTTTCACAAATACTCTGGCTAATAAACCTCTCCGCTAGAACACCATCAGAAAACACACATCTAAGAGAGAAATCCCAAGGAAATTTAAGTTTTTTGTTGGATAGTACATTAACGGAAAATGCTTTCTGTGTGATGATTGAAATCATTATAGGCTGAGTTCAGCAACGCTACTGGAAACGCAGACCTGGTCCTTTGACACCACACAGAATGCTGAGAGCTCTGGACTTGATCCAGCAAAATATTTAAGCACATGAGCAGCTTAAGAAATGAAGTGCATGGTTAAATATCAAGCTAGATCAGGGCCAAAACATTTGGCATCTCACAGGATTGCTCCATAAAAGTGCTTTTCATTTTAAAAAAGGTCAATTTTTCATCAAAAAACATAGTAGGAATTACTAACTTCCTTTTTAGATGAAATTTAACATGGTTATCTAACGTAATATCATGCCTTTAGCCCTTCTCTCTGCAGGCAGTTATTTAGAGGAAGGGTTTTTCTTATATGTTGTCACTCAGTTACACCATGAAGCTCATTTCTTGCCGACGTGTCAGCCTGGGAAGCCCCCTGCGGTTGTGACCAGTCTCAGCAGGTTCCAGCAAAGAAGGGAAGGTGGTCTGAAGGACAGAAATATGCAAAGACTCACAATTTGCAAGAGGTATGTTGCAAAACAGTGTTTGTGGCAGGATGTCAAGGGGCCAGATGTGGAGGTCAGATACACATCTATAAGCCAGACTTGCTCTCTCTCTTTGTCAAGCAATTACTTGCACTGCAGTTAGCACAGGAGACCGTGAGATAGAGATCAGACATCTCTGTGCTAGCTACCAGCATGAACACAGAGTTACTGTCCCACAGACCTTCTGTCAAAATAACCACAGCAGAGACTGGGAGGGGAAACTGAGCCTTTACAATGGGCAGAGCAAAGAGCTTTCCTGTTTCTCTGTCCAGAAGCAGTTACTGGGGCTAGTGGTGGAGAAGACTACAAGATCTCTTCCTTCCCGCTTAAAATACCACCTCACAGGTTTAATGGAGCTAGCACACGGCCCACCACGTTCTCTTCTGCCCACTGCCACCTTCACCAGTCTATCCCTGTACCCAGCCAGTGGGGACACTGGAAGCCTGTGGGGGCGGGGAGGTACACCAGTATCTCCCAGAAGCAATAGGTCAAGAGGAAGTCAAGTCAAGCTAGATGGCCTTTTACTGAATCCTCCCTCTTGGGGCCATAAATAGCTCTTTCCTCTGTGACCCTCGGCCTCCCGCAGCCCTTCCCCACCTCCACCCCCAACCCAGCACAGGCTGCTCCTTGCCCTCTGCAGATCATTGTCTCCCTGCTAATTGCCCTGTCTAGGAGGAACAGGTCAGCAGCTTCAGGTGAGAGCCAGAGAGAGCTGTTAATAGGTAAATGATAAAAAAAAAGTTACAGAATGAACTTGTTTCTTGCCAGGACTTGCCTTGCAATTTGGCAACCGCAACTGTGCTGTTGCAAAAGGGCTCAAGTTCTTTTTGTCTCCTTGAACCAAAACTCTGATGGTAACCTTAAGCTCGAGCATGGGGCTTCAACCCCCAAAAGTGTGCATGCGTGTGTGCACGTGTGTGAGTCTTGCCAGCTCAGAGGCTGCCCTGATAGCTACACTGTGTGTCCATGTCTGTGTTACTAAATAAAACAAAGCCTGGAAACAATGTGCCCCCCAGATCGTCCATACTGTTTAATTAACTACAGGCTCTCTGGCTGGGAAATGGTTCAGTCTCTCAGGCAGTGCCTCGCCCCCAATGTGCCACCAACCAGCCCCACTAGACAGCATGGACAAAACCTCCAGCACCATGCCAGCACGCCTTGCACCCTTGGACTCAGTTGCATGCTGCACCTCAGGGCCCCACCATGCTCTGGAGAGGTTGTTTCCCGAGATGCAGTAGGGAGGTATGGCACTTGCCTGTGATGGCCTCTCTCAGTACCAGCCCGGTGCCACGCAGGTGCCATGATGCTGCAGAACCAGCAGTCACAGCCATCCGCTGCTGCCTTTAAGTGCTACCAAACACACCGAGCTCACAGGAAAGCTCCTCTCAAAACCAAGCACAACACGAAAGAGAGACGAAGCCTTTGGACTGCTCCCTAACCAGCAGCCCCATCCCAGAGGAGACATTGCAGGAAGAAACCTCTGATGTTAGGAGACCTCAGAGCAGACTCGTTCCCAGCCCCAGAATCAAACATCGGCCAGAGGGCCCAAATTTCCCCTGTAAACACCACCGTAGGCCCTCTGTGCCAGCTGGCTGATAGGAGATGCTGTGGGTCCTGCCCTGTTCTGGGCCATAGTCACTCCTGTTGCTGCCCCTTCCCAGGAGGAGGTGCTGCAGAGTGGCGGCCAGACTCCTCCGCTGCCCGCCTTTGTGAGCCTAACCCTGTGGGGTCTCGTATTCCTTTGAAACCCGAGTTGTGTTGATGGATATATTTGCTGGGTGCCTCCCGTCTCTCCTGGGCTCGGGCTGCCCTGTCTGGAGGTTCTGTGAGGGAGAGGGGTCTGGAGTTTAAGAGCGTTATTGTTACCGGAGGAAGGAATTTTTGGTCCTATAAATCAGAGGCAGGCAGCAGTAGGGCCAGCATACTTGGGCTGTGTGAACAAACTTCATTTCCTGGGAGACTGGCCTTCAATCACCCTCTGTCATACTCCACTGATCAGAGGTGGACATGAGAGGAGTTCATTAAGGTGGAAGAAAAATAATATAATAGGTCCTCCCCATGCATGCACTATTCCCGACCCCTGGGGGTGGCAAGACACCCCTTCCTTGTGCTGAGATCCAAAACACATACGCACACACACAGAGTCACTCATCCTGAATATGCTGGTATTCCTCTGCCTAAGCAAATTTCCTTCTAAAAATGGACACCTTGAACATAGCCTGAGGTTTTTTCTGGCTACTTTTCAGATGAACTCAGTTCCACTGTCTGTTGACTCGCTTTGTAATTCTTGGCTGCACTCTGCCGGAGAAGAATCAGGCCCAGCACTTGGTGCAAAAGGAATCGACAGTTTTTCGAGCAAAACAGAAAGCTCAAAGCTCTCCTTGTTGGTTTTGTTTCCTGGCTTTCTGATTGGATTTTTTTTTTTTTTTTTAGGGGGATAATCTCTTCTGTTTCTCTTTACCGTCCTTCAGCACTACTGATTTTGAGAATGATTGGAATTAGGAAAAGGGGCAAGAATGACAAGTAGGCAAAAATTAAAAAATTAAATACAGTGAATGAAAAGAGAAAATATTTTGAGTAACGGATATGGAAAAAAATTCCAAAGGGGAAAATTGTTTACAAAAAGTTTTGTGTTTTCAAGAACAAATCGTGAGCTGTCTTGCTATATGGAAACACAGAAAAGAGCTCTAATAAGGCCCAAGGGGTGGAGCTGGTGTCTGCTGTGGACTGGTGCAGTAGTGATACCAAGTGGAATAAAAGCTCTTCAGACTTCTGAGCTCGATTGGGCTGGTGGAATCCATTTGTATGTTTTTCACAGAAAGCATAAATGAAAGAAAGGCATAATTGATTATTTTGACCACTTTGAAAACACTTTTCTTAGCAGTTCTTATGTTTATAAGATACAAATACAAATCAGAGAGTTTGGGCCCACAGGACTCAGGCAACTGATACAAGAGAAATTATGTTATTTTTGAGGTGCTGCCTGAGTCCAGCTTGAGGCTGGCGGACAGCTGGTGCTCTCCTGCTCCTGTGTGGTAAATAGAGGCACCCATGGTTTAGTGAGCTCCTGCAGGCAGTTTGAATCGATGCCTAGTTATGCTGCTAGACTCAGCTCCTGGAGAAATTTGTGGTTCTGGCCGGGCAGACAAGGGAGCACAGGCACTGCCACCCTGACAGTCCAGTGTCTTGACTCTCCATCTTGGTGACGTCTAGAAGCACCAAATCCACCTGGGAGGAAACAAGAGAAGGATTTTGCCTGAACTGAATCTGGGAACAGACAACCCTGGAGCCTGGCGAGTGCACTGTGGAGCAGGATCTACTCACAACCCTGGCTTCACATGGCAGCACCTCACCTTGCTCACCTTTGCACAGTTCTGCTGCTGACGTTTGTGCATGTCCCAGCAGAGGTGGCCATCTGCAGCAGAAGCATTCCTTCAGCCTCTGCTGGCAAGGGAAAGCCCAGAGACCCACACCTTCTGGGAAAAAAAGCAGAAAGTTGGTGAGCTTACAGGGACTGAGGGATACACTGATTCAGTGCATCCTCTGTGAAGACCATACCAAGGAAATTCCTTTCCTTATGATCTCTTTTGAGAGACATGGTCTCCAAGGAAGGCAGCAAGGTACATCCACAGGCAGGTAAGCTATCCTAAGCAGCAGCAGACTGCTGCTGGTTTGAGAGGCAGCTCTTATATTGGTGGGTATAAAATGAGTAATTTCTGCTTAATATCAAGAGGCCGAAGCTGGATGGTGAGGCAAAACAGAGCACTATTTAATCATCCCAGAAAATGTTGGAGGATATTCTCAGAAGGTTTCTTGTAGGGACACTTACTGCATAGGAAACATAGAACTGTCTGGTACCAATGTCTTCTCTAGAGAGCTAGATCAGACATTTCAGTGGCACTTGATGAATAGTCGGTGAAGGATTTCACAGGCCTCCCAGATGAAAGAGGTTGTTGGAAAACAGGACTATGGGGTGACTTTTCCACCCTGGCTGTTCATCACCAGACAGGCTGTTTGCAAACCTGCCTTTTTATTTACTGTGTGAAATCTTTCTGAACGGACTTTTTGTACTAATATCTGAAAGGACAGCTGTGCTGTTGTTAATGGATATACATCTCTGTTGGCTTCTGTGCTGTTTAGCATATCTGCATTAAAGAAAAGTTCACTGGGTTTGTTGAGAAGTGCCAGAGAACAAGGATGAATTAACTCCAAGCTCTGCTGGACTGAAAAGCTAAGGGAATAGAAAAACTGAGCTAAAAAGCTAAGGCCATTGCTGCAGCAGAGGGCAAGAGAACAGTGTGCAGTACTGGTGATGCACTGGGGCACACCAGCTGGGGTGAGGGGACTATGGCTGGAGATATCCAAGGATGCCGTCAGAAAAAAGAAAGTATATGATTGAGGTGTACCCTATACCCAAACATAGCTATATGCCCCAGCCCACTCCCACTACATCAGAGCTCTGTTTGGGTCATTAGTGCTTGTTTTAATTTATTTAGCCAATTTTATCGCTGGAAACACACGGTGATTTACAACCTTTCCTGAGTGCACAGATTAATAAGCCTTCTCCTCACTTCCCCTAGAGACAATTAGCACGTAGCCATGATGGGAAATGACTATGAGGAACACACAGGCAATATGCTGAGAGAGCTAGACATCAGGCTGAATTCTGCCTACAGACAAGGTCACTTGAAAGCCACCACCTGTGCTCAAATCCTCACCTGGAGAGAAAAGCCACCCCCATCACTGGGCAGAATGCACAGCAAAACGGACTGAACAGCTCCAGGGGCACATCTGGCTGAGGGTGCAGTTTGAACGTAGAGTCCTCTGGGGAGCTGGCATCTTCTGGCTAGAAAGAGTTAGAGACCCCGTCCTCCTGCCTGTTATGCTATTGATTTTGTGTGTGCCCTCAAAGCCCCTTCTGACTGCTTAGACTGCTCCTGCTCTTGGAGAGAAGTGTGGCTTCTTACTGTGTCTGATTTGGGGGTTGACCCTGCCTTAGGTGGAGGCTAGCCTAGACACCTCCCAGGGTGTCTTCCAACCTGAACTGTTCTGTGACTCTGAGACACTCTGCTCTTAACACAACAGGACCCCAAGTTGTAACTCAGTCCCAGGAAGAGTTGTAGCAACTGTCCTTAAGGCTACAGACTTGACTGCCAGCTTCAGAAGGCTTTGCCATTAGAGGTGAAACATAACCAACAAGAGACTGAAAAAAAAAAATATATCTGGTTATCTTCCTCTTCTTATTTTGGGTTTGTCTGTTGTTTTTTTTTCCCAAGCCATCACAGTTTCTCCTTCCCTTCTTTTGTTTTGTGGCAGTGGCTTCTGCAGTACCATTCAATGCCTGGCAGAAACTGGGCCCTGGGGTCTGGCCAGGGAAGGACTCCCTCTTTGTTGTGGGCTGGTATAGAGCTGTGGGCAACACACTGCCACTGGGGATTGTAGATCCTGCCAGCATACAAATACTGTGGATGGACAAACCAAGCACACAGTATGGAGGGGTAAATCCCTGACCATGGAGGTGTGTGCAGGGAAGAGGAGGGGTGAAGGGGCTTTTTGAACGCCACCAAATCAAACCCCTGCTTCAGTGTGCTTCCCAGGAATGGCAGAGATTATTCTGTGTGCCTGTGATACTTGATCCACCATCCATCTCGCACTTCCAGGCAGCTCCCTCCCTGCAAGCGCTCTAAAAGACTTGGATTTTAAAACAAGCACCAAGTATTCAAACTCACTCTTTCAAAATCTAAGGGAAGAGAGATGGCAAAAATGTGCTGACAATTTTCCCACATTTCCATGTGGGTTTTTTTTAGCTTACTGAAACTTTTTTCCTCCAGTTCTGAGAAGGCAAAAATACTTCTGTTCTTCAAAACAGAAAAAGGTTCAGATTTTGAGAGAGAACATTTGAAAAAATTTAGCAAACTTGTGGTCCTTTTTATCTCCACAGGTATTTTTAAAATTATCCTTGCCAGATATGTTCTGATGAAGGTGGACATGGTAAACCCCACTTTACAAGCAGGAAAACAGTCACATACAGACAAATCCAAGCATTGGGCTCCTGACCCTCTGAGGCATCTTCTTTTTTATTGCCGAGTCCCATAATTAGCTACCCAGTGTGCTCTGATCTCTTTGTAAAGCTGGGGCTATAAACGTGCTGTTAATAACCTAACTCTGCTTCCACTCCTCTGCTGGCCCACACTCATCACCTTGCTAAAGGAGTGCCCCCCCCCCCCCCCACCACCACCCGGTAGTTAGCTGAAAGACCCTTCACTTGCCCTGAAGCACCATGTAGGTGGTGCAGAGCTGTGAACACAGGAGTCACCAGAGACGACAGAGGAGCGTGTCCATCTGTCACTGAGCAAAGCCCTTGGCTGCATCTGCCTGCTATCATGCTTTCCTCCTGAGCAGCTCAGTCTTGCTTCTCTCCTGAAACCCCATCTGTGAGCATCTCAGACTAAACCAGAAGCCCCAAAGAAGGTCTGGGTTTGACTCCTGTGAAAGCCCAGCAACTCCTTGGAGTTTGCTGGTCTCTTTATGCTTTCCTATGCCCCAGGGCACCTGGTCGTTGCCCATCAGCTCTGTGTGTGCCCACTGCCTTCCCGGCAGCTGCAGCTCAGAAGTCTTGTGGGGCATATGCCCACAGCAATGGTATAGTCTCTTGAATAACACTGCTGCGATTTTGCTCTCCATTCAGGTTTCAGCAACTGCATTGTCCTGGCAGATTGTCCATGGATTTCCATGGAGCTCATTGCCATGGCAGGGCCCATATGAATAACTGTAAGGACAGTTTCCAGTGCTCACTTCAAGACATCATTGAAGAATCCACTTTCTTTTCTCTCAGGCAGAGCCTGTGCTCTCCTGGGACTGTCTCGTCAGCCAACAGCTCTTCCTTCTCATTGCTCAGGCCCAGGGTTGCTTCAACCCTGGTCTCCACAGATCCCCCTCTCCCTTCCCAGAGCAGCCATGAGGTCTGAGGCGGCAGCAGGACTACAGTGTGTTTCTCCAGCAGACAATGGGTCAGAGATGCTGAGGGGAGCGGCTTTTCGGGTGTGCTGACTGTGTTGCCTTTCCCTCCTCTCTGAACCCAGCCCCGCTGATAGACATTAGTGGGTGGGAGGCTGGCTCACTCCAGAGCGCCTTTGACATAAAGGGAGTTTTCACCCCACCTCTCCATCAATCAAAACTTAAACTTATTTGTGCTTATACGCTACTTCTTAAGTAGAGAAAATAAAAACTGGGTTTAGGAGAGTGCAAATATTTAACAATAAAAAAACCACATTAATTTACCCTTTTTCATTTCTACAGAAGGAACCTTAATGGAGTCACATGACTCTTATTCTAAGTGATAAACCACAGGTCATAAAGCACCACTTTATCACTCTGCACAAGCAGTATAAATAACAGCTATTACCCAACCTCACTCCATCTGATAAGCTCAGAGATTTTCTAATATACATTTCTGATTTTTTTAAATAATATTCATGATCATTTCCTCTTGAGCGTTATGAGTCTCTGGCTATGTGGCCCTTGAAACCAGGGCCTGCAAGCCCTTGTACCATCTCCCTGATTTATGGCCATGTTGGTTGGGACTGACGCCCTAATGAAATCTGTGACACTGCATTAATGGGGCTGTTTGTTACCACCGGAGTTCAGCGGCTGGCTGTAGTCTCAGAGCTGTGCTCAGGAAGGCACACGCAGAGTCTATAAAACCCACCCAGTGGGCAGCAAACCTACCCTACCTGCACACACTGTAGCATCACCCCACGCAGAAGCTGCCTGGCGAGGTCTGTGAAACCCATCGAGGATGCAGATAGCGGGTCATGGCTCTACGCCGCACGCCGCAGCTGCACGAACACAAGGAGTACACGACAAACCCAGGGTCTTCCCCGGGACCACAGCTCCACACACAGACACACATCTCTCAAGCGTGTAATTAATACCCAGCCCCCTGTGTGCAGTCATTCAGTTGCACAAGCCACAGCGAATGTGCACCATCAGATTACCCACTAACAAGCACGTGTGTACGGAGTGTAACCGACACACATCCCTTCTATGTGCGGGAGCTCTGCAGCCTCAACGTGGTGTGCGGGCAAACAAGATCGCCCCACACCTTTCCACCGTCCTGCCCAGGGCTGGTTTCCCTCTGGCTCCAGACCAAAGCCACAGGACAGCGTGCAAAACCTGCCTGTGGTGCGTGTGTGCTTCTGCAGCAACATTTTCCAGTGTGATCTACTCCTGTCGGCTGAGACATCTAAGTCAAATAGCCACCCAGTTCTCATCAAAACTAATGGCAGTTTGGAGGACGATTCATGTCTTCAGCTCAGAAAAACTGAGCCAGCATGTACACAGCAAAGATCTCATGTATCCAGCGCACAATAAAACATATCTGCAAGACAGTTATTTTAATACCAATATGCCCTATATAGAGACACATTATCGTGAACTCAATCTTGAAGCTACCATGCTAAGTAGAGAGAACTCCAGCTTTCTGTAAGCAGGGTGGGTTGGTATCTCTCCTTGGGCTAAGTAATCACCCAGAATATTTTAACATACGTACATGCTTGAATATCTGGACCTATTATAGGCTTGTTGAAGCTGTTAGTCCCCTTTTTTGCAATCAGCCACCATCAGCACGCACTTACTCTTGAGTTTTATTTGTTCCTGTTCGTCTTTGTTTCATTTTTCCTTTTTTAAAACAGTGTAGGAAACAAATGCAAAAATTCGTGTTCATGCAATGCAGGCTCCTATGCAACAGGAAATAAAAATGCCAAAAGTGAATATTTAGCCTTAATTCTGCCCTGGGGTGAAACTCTGTCAGCTGCTATAACCATATATTACCTATCAAATAATGCAACACAGCAGACACTTTCTTCCACCTTAGGTACATATAAGGAAGAATCTTTACTTCTGTGTGCTTCATTTTACAACTTTTAATGCAGGCTGGTTATTCATTGAACTAAAAGCCTCCTTCAGAAACATTTTGGTATGAAAAGTGGCAATACTAAGGAATATTTTGTTGCGCCTATGAAATTCAGTGCCCTTTTTTCAGGATTGCTTTCGTAGTATTTTCAATAGTCAAAATGGCTTACCAAGAAATCAGGGATTTGACCAATTCACATCTGCTGGAAGTATTAAATAATTACAAATAATAAAGCATTGAGCTTAAAAACGACAATTTAAAATCAGTAATATTGATATGGCTGAGTTTCATTTATCCTGGAAAGGAAACAGCTTTGACAAGACCATATTTTTTAATAAAATGAGTGTGGTATTTTTCTATCAGGTCTCTTTAATTCTAGACTCATGAAAATGTGGTATATCTTTATTGATAGACTTTAGCTGGTGAATTCTCTTCTCTACAGCATATATATGTTAATGATTTTCTTAGCACTGACATACAATATGTTTAACCAGACGATTTTTCCTTTCACTCAGAGTTACTTCTCTGAGCAGTAATTTAGTGGGCAGTTCTCAAATGACAACTCTGAGAAATACACACACCACGTCTTGTTAAGAGTGTATTTTAATGATGCCTTGCTTGACCATGTTTCTTTTTTGTAGAATTGTAAATAATTCCTTCTCTTCTTGTGATCTGTAGCTGGAGGGACACAAGACTGGAGGAGACCAACTATGCAATCAAGTCCAGTGCATTTGCAATCAGTTTGCAGCAGGTGTTTGGTCTGAAAGAAACCACAATATCCCTCCCTGTGCCACAAACCACAGAAGATTTCCCCAAATCCTGAACCAAGCCTACTTGTGCTCAAAAGACACACAAAAACACCCTTGAAAAAAGTAATAGCGCATCACAGGAAAAGAGCAGAAGATACCTGGAGCCAGAGCATCACCCACTGCTGGGAGCTGCATGGGCAAGGGAGTGTGGTAAGTGAATAGTCACAGCTGATCTCAGCGCATTGCAAATGTAACTCTAGTCAGGCAGTAGATGTGCTCTCTTTAATGATATTACTGAACAGATTACATAAATGAGTGAGAATTTATGTACAGAATTTGCATGTGTTTGCAACTGATCTGAAACTTATAAATACGTTTCTGTATTTACACGCACAAGTAAATTAATATTGATTTCCAACCAGCAAGCACCACCAAAATGGCATTCAAGTGCATGTTTCCAGGTGCAAAGTATTTAGCTGGAGAGCAAAGCAAGTGAATTTGCAATGAGAACAGTGAAACTGTGGATGCAGTTCTGGAAAGAATGATTTGCATTGTTTGTGTTGCAGCAGTGCTGGCAGGTTGCAGACACCGTGGGGCTCTCCTGTGCAAGGCACTCCACGATCGTATTGTAAAAGAGCTTCCCCCCCAGCATGTGCTAGTGAGACAAGTGCCTCAGCACAACAGCACAGGTCTATTTCCCAAGTGGGTGCTCATTCCCTGCCCAAAGAGCTTTATTATATTGGGTGCACAGCTCAACTAAATGGGTAAGCCATTAAAGATTTACAAGCCATTGACACTAGCTAGCTCAGGGACATTGTGGCTACTGCAAGTACCAAGCCTGCTCCTGCATTGCTTCATTTTCAAACCCTTGCACTTCATTACCTCCCTGGATAGCTGCCATCTGCACACACTCAGCACCCCTGCTCCCCAGATTCTCACTCCCCAAGCCTTAACATATCCACGCATTCCCCGGAGAGCACCCTCTCCCTGACTACCCACATTCCTGAGCCTGTATCCACTCCTTCCCTCGCCTTCCTACGTACCTTCTTACCTTTCCCAGAGCCGGGCTGCTACCCAGGGCACAGACACTGAGGTTCCAAGGCGCCATCCCTCACTGTCCTGCTGCGTCCCCAGTCCGGGAGTGAGCGTTTTGGGACAGGGCTGGAGAGGGCAGGGGGAAGAGGAGCTGTTGGGGCTGTGTGAGTCAAGTCTAAACCCCTCTCCTCTTCACCAGAGAAGGCAATTACTTTACCAAAGCTTTGGTTTTTAACCAAGGTTTTACAATGGCATCTCTCCGTATTTGGTTCCCCCCGCCCCTCCCTGAAACTCCTCCTGATGTTTGGATGTTTGGTGCATTTTTCTTGGGTATGCTTTGTTGTTTTTGGGTTGTTTTGTTGTTATTGTTGCTTGCAGCCACTGGAGAGTTCCCCTTTCGCTGGTTAATGGCCCATTAACTAGCTCTCTCCATGCAGGGGTAGGGCCTGGGAATTGCTGAGTTCTGGAAAATCCTTACCATCAAGGAACCTTTTGCCAGCAACAAAATCCTCTTTTCAGAGGGGGCTCTGTGAAATGGGGCGGTGAGGGGGGACAGCCCCTGGGCAGGAGGGATGGGGACAGAGCCCCCAGGAGCTTGGGGCACAGGCGTCGTTGCTGTTTCTTGAAAAAAGGCGCTGGCTGTGGGGAAGAGGGGGGAGAGGAGACAGGAGCCGGATTGTTAGAGGATTCAATGAGCTGTGCCCAATGTATTCGAAAGGTGCTTAAGACAGCCAAAGCTCCTCACCAAACACACACCGCTGTGAAACAGCACAGCACGCACCCACCCGCTGCAGAAAGGCAGCCAGCTCCCCCTACCCCACGCACGAGCAGCATCCCCTCGGCCCGTGCCCCACGCCAGCGCAGCATGGCCAAGGTGTCAATGCTCCCACCCAGGCGCACCCGGACCTCTGACCACTGCAAAGCATCCCTGGCACGTGCAGATGTGCCCCCCGCACAGGCACCCCACACCAGGGACAAAGAGGTGCCCAGCTCAGACCCTTCCCCTTCCTCCTATCTCCTCCTTCCCAGCTGCACCTTTCCAGGTAGAAAATGATTCGCAGCTTTACATTGTCTCATTCAAGCAAATCCCATGGCCAGGCCAGAGACGAGATGCAGGGTTTTCCATAGACCTAAAAAAGGGAGGACAAAGCAAGTCTTGGGATCAGCAGGACTAGTGAAACTTGGTTTCTGATGGCTTTGTGTCATGATTCCTTTGCCCTCCTTCCGTCACCACTGCAATAACCGCAGTGGACAACCTCTCCTCCAGTGCCTCCCATTGCCTCAGAGAAACCTTCAGCTTATGTGCTGTCGCTGGCTCCAAGCCATGTGCTGTTTGGCCACTGGGCATGGAGGTGTTGGCTGGCCAGCAGAGAAGACAAGCAGAGTAGTCCGTTGTTGGCACTAATGTGAACCTCTCTTCTTTAACCCATCATTAATTTTGACATGTTTTGCAGGTGCAGAATAGTTTGGTGGGGTCTGTCCTTGTGTCAAGTACGGTTGACATTGACAGGTAGGTTAAACATTGTGGTGAGGAAGGGGACAAATGACAGACAGTGCAATTGCCTCGGCTGAGTTACCTAAGCTTAAACTTACAAAAAGGTGACGGTTTCAGGTTCATTGGTATCAAAATGTATCCTCATCTGCATCTGCAGAACCCAGACTCAGGCTCATGACCATGAGCAATCAGCTTGCCACAGTTTAGTCAGGTAGCTCCCATCAGCAAAGCTGCAGAGGTCACTTTTTTGGGGGGTATTGTGGCCCAGCTCCACTGCAAAGATGAATTGTCTTCACCCATGAGGGCTGGGCCCCTCTGGGCCTTCTGAAATACCATGGGGCAATCAAAAATGAACCCACACCCAGAGTCACTCACCATGGCTCAGTACACAGGCCTACCAGGTGATGCCACACAGGCTATGTGGAAAACAGCAGTGTCAGCATACCTCCTGCCAGTTTCCATGCTCAGCCAACCCATCCCAAACGCTGCAAACACATGGAGCCACGGTCACCATTTCTGGTACCATATAGATACCTACCTGTAGCACCTCCCAGCATAGGAAATATTTACTCTCTCAACACTGCTGTCATAGTCTGGTACTATGCCCTGTGAACCAACATTAGAAAAAGGAAAGGGACCAGGGCTGAGATAGGTCCTAAGGCCATGTAAGAAGTCTGTATCAAAAAAGAGGCATGAAGCCTAAACCTGGATCTCCATATCTTCTGAAGCAATCCTTAGACTGCCTGCACACACCAGAGTACACGCGTGTGACACACTGCAGTTGTGCTGGCTCTGGCACTGAGAGGTACATAGCTGTGCTCATATGGAGCACAGAAAAGCAGGTGCCTGATGCTGCTTTTACAAGGGATGGTGATATCAAAACTGCAGCCCTTCTTCAGCTGGAAGTGGCTACCACTTACAGCCATAGACGCACACATCCAGCACCCCCCTAAGGTAGTTCCCATACAGCACAAGGGGTACATGGTGCTGCACAGAAGGCACCCTACGGCAGGACCTGGCACTACCCACACGTGCAAGTTAGACTCACACGTGGGTGTCTGCACAGAGCATGCTGCAGCCCTGTGCAGCTGGTGCAGCATGCCCGTGCCAAGTGAGAGCCACAGCAGAGATGTCCAGAACTTGATGCCACATGGGCAGTGACCCCGTGGCAACACTTACCACCACTTGCTGCTCCGGGGTCACCTACCCCTGTGGCCATAGTCCCAGCCTGGCCAGCCACCTTGCTAAGGGGCATTTTGGGCCTGTATGGTACTATCTCACCTACAGATTACCACAGCTGATAAAAGCAACAGTTTCTTACCTTCCATTTTTTTGTACCTCTTAAAGTTCATCACAAATGAAGCAATCGTGATTACCCCCATTTTAAAGGCAGGGAAACTGTGGCACTGTGTGATGGACGACCCAGTGTCTCCCAACCGACTGGTGGCAAGGACCATAGAGACACCCAAGTTCCCTAAATTTCAATCTAGTGTGCAGGGACTGGATTATCATGTGGACAGTATTCACGGTGTGATGCCCACACTGGTTTCAGTGGTGGCTTGTAAGAACAGCTTTAGACCCGGGGTGGTCTAGGACTTGAGGGTGGCAGGGCAGGAAGGAGACATTCCCTGACAAGCTTTTGCCTCAGAGAAAGACCTGAAAAAAAAGTTCAGCTCAAGGTCCTGGTGAAAAGGATGGCTGCAGGGCCACCCGCACCGCTCTCTAGTCACTCCCAAGCAGTGAATTCATCTGGCTGAAGTTCTGGGGAAAGTGAAAAAAGAATACATATGTGGAGACAGAAACTAGCCCCACCGACCACTCACAGTGTTTGACATTAAAAAGTGCTGACAGCGGAGAGGGAGGAAAGGAATGGACGAAGGGCCACTTTCATCTCATGACAGTCTCCTGCCAGCCCGAGCCACTGCGTCTCCCTCTCGCCCCCCCTCCTGGCCCCTTGCTTTCCTAGGCATTTTATTAAATAGGGTCACAGCCCGCATTAGAGTCCCTCCCACAGCCCTGGCAAAATGAAAACACTTGCCCATCCCCATGACCCCCACTCTCCCAGATCTCCGGCTCCTTTGCCGTTTCCCCCCGCTCCAGAACTGAGATTTTCACCCCACTGCAACCTTGAAGTTTCATAGCCAAACATCAAGGCAAAGGGCTCCAGGGAGGGGGAAGGTCTTCCCCATTTTTTTCCTTTTACATTAATTATCTCATTTAGTTGAAAGAAAAGTCCAAAAATGGAGCTTTCCCTTGGCAATTTATGATGCTGGAGCAGTAATTTATGGCTCGATACAACTTTATTTTGCTCCTTCTTTACACACACACAGAGATACACACATACATACATACACTTAAGGAGACACTAACCTGAATTTATCACACTAAGTACCTGCCTGCTAAAAGTAAAGGACTGAACATAATTTACAAGGCAGGATGGGGAGGGGTTCATATGTGGGGGGAAACATTTAGAAGAGTTAATGTTTGAAAGTTGGTCTTTGAAGGCAGGAGGCTCCTCTAGAT
Source organism: Aquila chrysaetos chrysaetos (assembly GCF_900496995.4). NCBI lineage: Eukaryota > Metazoa > Chordata > Aves > Accipitriformes > Accipitridae > Aquila > Aquila chrysaetos. Next base: position 22,294,193 of record NC_044014.1, on the reverse strand, counting down.
AGAAAGAGAAAACCTAACTAATTAAAACTGATGTATCAGTTTCAGAAGAAGAATGTGCTGGTAATGAAACTGTGCATGGGCAAAGACGACAGGCGGACAGGCTAGCTGCGACAGCTTAGACACTCTCCAGGGAGAAGGTCCTGATTTCAGCATCAGACCAACAGGGTCTGAGATCTAATTCACCCGGGCAGTAGCCAAAACCTCCTGTCAAAGTGGCTGGTCCGATGCAGGACACACAACTTGGGTGCAGAAGCAAATATGGGTCACCAGTAGGGTTTGAATCATGGCCATGGCATGCCAGCAATGTGACCCACTGCCGCTCTGGTTGGAGGAGGAGGGAGGGGATCTTGTGCTGCAGATGTGCCGCTAGTTGTTTCAGTAGCAACCAAGCACTGTGGATGGCCAAAGGAGAGGACTTGCCTGCCCCAAAATGGCAACCAACACGGCAGGCAACAAAAGGGAAAGAACAGAGGGCACAGAGAGAAGTTAAGTGACCGGTCCAAGGCCACCCTGCAAGCCAGCTGCAGAGCCACAGTTATGGCCAGCATTCATGTCTCTGCCGGCCAGTGCCAGGAGCCTCCTTATGTCATGCTGGGGAAGTGTTGTGAGAGAAAACCCAAATCTTGACCTGGCACGGAATCCCACACGTTATCCCACTCCACCAGTGAGACCATCAGCAGAATTAGTTCATCCCAGGCCTGCCATGAGACGAGGACCTGTGCAAGGCATGGGCAAGCCAGTGGCTTTGCATGGCATGGCTGGGGCACTGGCATTAAGGCTTTAGTTGGGCATCACAATTCATGTGAAAGAGGGTTTGGGGCACACCTGTCTTGATGATGCCTGCATATGTGAATTGATGGGTGCCCACCTATGAATGAAGGCTCGCCTTTCCCATATGCTGCTTTGGCTGAGACCTCCCATGTTGCCACACTTGCATCTTTCGAGGCTGTACCACCTCCAGGGAAAATGAGAAGGGGAAACCAAACGGGACCATCCTGGCTTCATCTCTGCATTTTCCAGTGTACCTTCCTGAAATGTCCTCTTCCCACCTAGGGATACATGTGGGGGCTCCCCTAGCGCCTTCCCCAGCCAGCCCTCTTCTCCAAACCTCTGTTACTGATGTGCAGGGGAGAGGTCCCTCCACACACTGTATCCAGGAAGATGACGGCAGTGAGCAATTAAGTATGCTGAGATGAGAAACATGTGCAAAGCATCTCAACTGCTAGTTGCTTTTCTTCTGCGCACACGAACTTCCCTAACTTCACAAGGCATCTCTATCTTCCAGCTAGGAATCTGAGCCATAGGACTCATCCAGTGACTTTGACGTAGGTCATATAGCAAGAAAATGCCATTAAATCTGTCAGCTGAGTGCCAGGTGAGCCCTGTGCAGCCAGAAAATTCTTCCATTCCAGGGGACCTGCACTTGATTTGGTTGGGCACCAACTTTAACCGCTATTCCACTGCCTTTGTACAGGACCACATACATGGTTTCCTCTGTATCACAGAATTCTATTGCCCTTACAACTCCCAAATCCTTAACACTATTAGGACGGGAGGTAAGTATGAGTATGGAGGAAGGAGGCAAGAAATGACCTTTTGTTAAAAAAAAAAAAAAAAGGAATCATAAAAGTGATTTGAGAAATGCTTATTACCCAAATGCAGATTCTTTCCAAGGTGTGCCTTGCTGAAAACTGTGGTCAAGACGCGAGTGTCTGTTTGAAGCAATGGGGCTCTGCATTGGGCAGAAGTACACCGGACAATAGCCCCTGCTTGTCAATCCACCCAGCAAATTTCTAGAGCCAAACAACAAAAGCCCCAGAAGCTTTGTATGTAAACACAGAACACCTTCTCCCTTTGGTAGGGAAGGTGTTCTTTTTCTTACTGCTTTCCCTGTAGACATCAGCTTGTTCACAAATCTTACAGCAACCCACAGCCATGGCATTAAACAGGTGAGGAGAATAAGGTTTTTTTCCTTATTGATTTAGGGACGGTTTCATTTGTAAGCGAAAGGGCAGCTGTCAATAGACTGCATGATCTAAGGCACCAATCCAGAGAAATTTTAAGCACGTGAGCGCTTGGGAGCAAGCATGGAATTCAGGGCTGTTGAATCAGGGCCAGCAGGCTAAACTGGGCTTTATTTCATGTTGCATCATAACTCTATTGTGCAAATGAGAGGGAAGTATTATTACATGGGAGGATGGAAGGGGAAGAAGAAAACATGTCTATTTCTTGTCCAATACTGTTAGCAATATATTTATAAAAACAAAACAAGACTAATCTTCACTCCTCTGTGGTTCTCAGGGAGCCCTGTCTACATTGTCTGTTTTGTTTAGATGGCGCACGCTTCATGACAGAGATTATCTGTATTTTGTGTCTTGTAAAGCACTGGGCACTTTTATGTAATAGTAATAATCTATAAAATACACACACACAAAAAAAGGATCAGAGCAAGCAAGTGATGTTGCAGAATTGTTTCTGCCTGAAAAGAGCAGCAAAAATCCGGTTAAAAATGGCTATGTTTACTTTAATAATAAAATGTGTGTGTGTGTGTGTGTGTGAGTGATTGTGCATGCACATGCAGAGATATATATATGTGCATACAGTAGGGAAAGAGAGTCAAGGAGGGAGTAAGTCCATCAGATCTGTAAGTATGTGGCACCTCGGCATCATGCAAAGTACCCTGGGTGCAATCAAAGCCTTCTGACGCTCCGAGTGACTCAGTGGAAGTGTGCAGGATATTAAGAGTGACAAGCCATCAGGACTGCAATATCGGACCAGTAGGGAAGGAAAACTGAAGCGGGGTGTCAGCTCGAATTGTCGTTATCCCCGTTCAGGAAACTGCATCGGGCAGGGCAATGCAAAGTAGTGGCAGGAAGAAAGGAGGTTGGGACATCTGGGGACTAATCCCCCATCCCCCAGGGATGCTGCACCCATTCAGGACCTGGAAGCGACTGACCTCTGCGTCACTCCCGGTCCTGCTTTTGTCATCTTGAACATGGGGGTGACCATTTGCCCCTGCTCCCAGGGTGCTCGGAGCAGAGGAGCGAGGGGGCAGATGCAGCCCCCTGCCCAGGGAAGGGTGTCGGGCAGCGGGAGGAACTGTGCGGTGTGGTGGGAGCGTGCGGCACCGGGCAACGCCAGGGGTGGAGGGGAGAAAGGGAGGGTAGGGAGGGGAAGGCCTATAATCCCCTCGGTAAATCCATGCCTGAACTATAAAAGGATAATCCATGTGCAACCCTGGCCCCACTTATAGGATTTAGCTCTTAGTGTGGAATACTAATATTTGGCTGTTTGTTTACCCCTGTGAACTAATTTGGCAGATTCTTATGATTCTCACAGGGAGAATTTATTTCGATTTTGATATTACTCAAAGCCTTGGGTCCTGGAGTCATAGGATTATATGCAAAGCTCTGAGCAGACTTTTTTAATCCTTTTTCTTAAGAAATAACTATTTGTTGTGGATGCAGCAAAAAGCTTAAAAGCTAGCCTGCTGTTCCACAACACAATGGCATCAGAAAAGAAGCCACTTGCTAATTCCCTTTTTTTTTTTTTAACATGGTGATTTTTAAGCCAGTTTTGCAACTGTGAAAGGTGAATGGGGATCAAGCCCATGATTTTTGAAGAGCCAGCACAGTCAAGCCAGGCTCTGCTTGTAGATTCACACTGGCTTGGTGAGCTTCAGTGCCCGGTTGCCTGCTCCTAACCCAATGGCATTGCCTTGGGAGAGCAGTATCACAGGCAGAAATGAGATCATTCCAGCTAAAATAATATGAGGAGTTTGGGGGAAAAGGAGGCACAGGAGGGAAAAGGGCACGTGTTAGGATCAGGAATTCAGCCTTCAATTAAAAAGTAACTTTCTAATCTTGGACAATGCAGAGAATGGCTCGAAAATGTGACACATGCACCCCCTTAAAACAGAAAGCCAGTACAAGAATCCCAACTATGTTATTTTTATAATCTTGCTGGTTTGAGGGCTTGCTCTTTGATTTTTGAACAGTTAAAGTTGTTAATGCTAAGGAAGAGGTGTCCTTCTTTTAAATGCAAAAAGCAGCTTTTGTTGCAAAGTGTAAAGAAATGGAAGGAAAATGACAGTTCTCTCTAAATGTATTTGTGGTTGTTCCTCTCCCTGTGTCCTGAAAGAAATTAAAGGTTGCAAACGTAATCACAACTAGGAGCAGGGCAAGTCGGGATATTTGCTGAAGATTTGACTCTCATTTTAGGAAAATATTTAATTTTAATTCTGTGCCCAAGATAATTTCTTCTGAGATGATTTAAGCACATGCCTAAAGTGGAATAACTGTAGAAGGGCTTCACCAAATCAGGGCCTTGAGGAGAAAGCTGGCAGTAAAATAACAAAATTTATCATGATAAAAAAAATTCTCTCCCTTAGTAAAAATGGAGGCAATGCCTAAAAAAAACCAAACCTTCATAAATCAGGCAAACAAGACAGGCAGATGAGAATCATATTGGACAGTGGAAATGAGGCAAAAATAATTTAAATTATTCACACATTTTGAAACTTTACAGGACTGAGAAGAGAGGGTGAAATCTTGGTGAATAAATCAGGGACACAAGCAAAATTTGTGCCTAGCAGTTTAAGCTGGAAACACTAGGTACAGATCCTAGGAGTCCAACAGCAGAAAGTTTTTAGAGGATGCGTGTGCATCATTGGTACCTGCTTTATTTTCCTCCTTTTCAGATCCTGCTGTGACTGGCTCTCTTGCACGACTTCAGCTTCTCGGGCTGCCTCATTCCCAGAGCCGACCAGAGAACAAACTCCCATCGGGGCCCATTTGCTCGCTGCCTCAGCCGGGCTCTGCGATGGAGCGCAGAGAGGGGATGCTCGGGCACTCCACAACATGTCCTGTAATTCCCACCAATACGCTGAAAATCTACGTGTGCTTAAATACACGGATCTGTTGTCATTTTTTACCCCTCACTCAAATGCTGACAGCTGGTTCCGTCTCTGATAATTGCTGTTAATAATTAATCTGAAATGATACAGAGATTGGGAAAACATCTTTTAGATGAGTGATATTTTCCCAAATTTGTTCCAAAGACAATGGGAAGGGAAACAATGTATTCATACAGACAAAGGGGAGGGAGGGTTTGGCTGTCTGATTTTCCAGGGGTTTGGACTTATTTCTGTTTCCTCCTCTTTCCATCTCAGCTTGTTTTCTGGTGACAGGATTGAAGAGCCCCAAACATTACCCAAAACAGGGGGAAAACATACTTCACCAAGGATTTGAAGGGAGCCATTTGTTTAGTTTATTAAAAAGATCAAGAGGTGACTTACTTCCCGCATATAAATTTCTTCCTAGGGAAGAAATACCAGGTACTAAAAAACTCTTTAATCTGCCAGAGAAAGCTGTAACAAGAGCCAATGGATAAATGCTGAAGCCAGACAAGTCCCAATTAAAAATAAAATACTGGACCTTTTTTATTTTGTTTTACTTCATCTGAGGAAATCAGAGTGATTAACCCATTAGAGCAGCCTGTTACGGGAAGCGCTGGAGTCTCCCTTTCTCAACATCTTCAGCTCAAGACTCGTATTCTTTCAGGAAGAAAGTTATTGTGTTCAATAGAGGGGTAACAGGGGGACAATCTCTGGCCGGTGTTACACAGGCAATCCAATAAAATCATAGGAAAATGTTTTGTGAGCTTAAACTGAATGAACAACTTTGCATCCCTCAGCTTATTTTAAACGGGGCTTATTTTTAAATAATCAGGAAAGTGAGAATAAAAACCCTTGACAACTGAACAATTATTACAGGAGAAAAAAAGGTGAAGATTTTGTAGCAGCAAGGAGGGTTCGGGAGCAAAAACAATGCCAGGATCCAGGACAGAGTGAGGCAGCAGGCTTGCTGCCGGTCGGGGCCGGCAGGGCTCTCCCCCAGCGCCGCAAGCCTTTGGGGAAGGAGCTGCTCAGGCTCCATGGAGAATCCTGCCTTGCTGATTTCCAGCTGAGCAGCTTTCCACACTCAAACGGCCGTCCCTGCTGCTTTCATGCAGGGATGTACTGTAGCTCAGAAGAGAGCAGTTCTGTTTAGATAGCCCCCAATCCTAGCTTTACCTCATCCCTTCCAGCAGAGTCACTGTAATTAAGATTTGTTAAGGTTTGGAAGAAATCTCATTAATCAGATAAGATCTGAACTTTATTTTCTTTTTAAAGACCCAATTTGATCTCTCTTGCTTGTGGTAATTGCTCTCCTCTTCTGACATGGAAATTCATTTTCCAGGCACATAAAACACAATAGATTTCCATTGTCAACAGCCGCAACCCCAGGAGAGTTTAAAATATTCCTCCAAAGGCTAAAAAGAGTGTTGGGAGCAAATCCAGACACAGGCAGGGAGAGGGACCACAAGACGGAGTGCTGTCAGAGAGAGGTGGTGTGGGAGAAAGGGATTTGTACGATCCCAAAAAGGAGCAGGGGTGCACCAGGGGAAGGGAGGGCAGCAGGACCCCCACCGTGAACCTCAGTACATAGGGTTGAGCTGGCAGGTCCTACCGAGGGATCCTGCACAGAGAGGAGAAAAGTTGTTGCCACTCCTGGTGCCTGACCTGGGGAAGGGGGGGAAGTGTCCTTCTCCCGAGTTTATCAGAAACCAGTACTTCAAAGAGCGATCAGAAAAGCTCCTGGACGGCTGACATTTCACATGAGGTAGCACCAGGATAAATGACATAGTATGAAATACACTCCACCACATCAAATCCTATCCATCAGCAGGATTCCTGGTTTCTAAATGTCAGGTGTGGAACGGGAACTCCTTGGGAACATCTGAATTAGAGGGCGGGTCCCTTCCCCACTGTCTGCTCCCCAGCTCCACTCAGCCCCCAGCATGCTTCAGTGGGCTCTGCCTCCCCATCTGACCCACCAGCATGGCACCACGCTGAGCCCAGGCAGTCAAGTGCAGGTGCCAGGCCAGGAGATGTGCACGGATAAGGCATGCAGTCCCAGGACAGGACTGGGTGTAGATGTAGCACCTCTCACCCCAGGGACTGCAGTCCCCAGGAGGGACAGGACAGGAGCACGTGGCATCCCCCTGCCCATCCTTCAGCCTCGTCCCATCACGTCAGCCCAATGAGTGGGCACCAAGCCAGGCGCGGGGCTCACCGTCTTCCCCCTGTCCAGGCCCTGTGCCCTGCCACCCCACTGGCACACAGGTCCCCCCAGCCCGTACCCTGCTCCTTAAACCACCCCATCCCTAATTTCGACCTTGACCAGGAGAGCCTGAGCCCCAGTTGCACCAAGAGGCCAGTGGCTACAAGCAGCCTCCGCTGTCCTGAACTGTCACAGGGAGAATAAAGCTGAGCCGCAGTTTTCCAACACTTCCAGAGGACCACACGTTCCTGCGGCGGCAGCAGCTTTCGTCACAGCTCAGCCCGGCCACCTTCCGGAGATGCTGAAACTTCAGGGGAGCAGACAGAGATGGAAACCGCTACTGGGTGCTTTGTGGCCTTGCTGGCCAGCAAGGCTGGCTGTGGGTGACCAGGGTGGCCAAAGCAGTGAGAGTTGCCCGCACCGCCAGCCACGGAGAGGCAGAGACCAGGCACGGCTGGTGCACGCAGAGGTGCTAATAGAGACCTAGGGTGAGCTTCCCGGCCCTGCCTGCCTCTCTCCCTCTCTTTGCAGAGAGAATCTGCAAACATATTAATCTCATCTCACACACAAACCCTCCGTCCTGATCCCAGAATCCATATATTAGGAGATTTACATAAATTACCAGCTATCAATAGGGCACATGAGGTGCAGGGGCTGAAAGCCAGCACCCTTGCCAAGAAAACAGTACAAGAGGATTGGAAAGGAAGGGAAGGGAGGGGGCTGCAGAGACGGGCTGGGAGCACAGTGCTGGTGAGCGGAGGTCTGGGATGGTGGTAGCTGGCTGTGCTGTCTGGGTCTCTGAGTCGCTCGCCGCAGCCGCCATACCCTGCTTTGTGGAAGCAAAGGCCGCCTCCTCTGCACACTGTGCTGTGGCACCTTCCCTCCACATCTGCCCCAGGAAGGAAGGCCAAGCAGCCCTCCCTGCCCTCCGCTGCTCGCGTCAGTGGGTGCTGGGGAGCACCTGCTGGGCCCAAGCTCATGGCCCAAGCACATGGATGTGGTGGTAGGTACATAACTATCAGGGAAAAGGGGACAGGCTCTTCACAGCACTGCCTTGCTTTATTTGGGGCTTTGTATTTGCAGTCTGGGTCAGGGTTCGCCTTAGCCTCTGGCATCCCCAAGCCTCAGGAGCTCTGGGGAATCAGAGCTGTGTGGATCCACCGGGAAGTTCAACAGATCCTTGACTCCCTCTTGTTTCTCCCCGAGGGGCTTAGACTCTGCCCGGAGAGGAGAAAGGCACAAGCTAGGCCACCAAGCGCGCCGCCTGGCCAGAGGCACGATGCTCTCCATCTTAGGTGCACTGAAAAGGGCATTCAAGCTTCTCTGAGCCATAAGAAACACAGGCGATGCTTGGTGAGGGTTGTGAGAGCCATGCACAGAGCCCTGGCATTCAGATGCAGAGAAAACCACCAAAACAGACCCCCTTCCAATGTGTTTCCCTGGACAGACCTGCTCTGCGAGGGGGCTGATGGCCAAGCATAAGGCAGACCCAGAAGCGCTTCAACAGGTGCCAGGGCAAGGGCACGCCAGTGTGATGCTAGTTTGCCAGCTCCATCCCCTTGGGATCAGGGCCTGGGGCACAGCCCGATTCCTACCCCCCTAAGTCTCAGACGTGCAAAATAGACCCTGGACAAGCCCGGGGTGAGCCCTGGTCCCAAGCCGGGACGGAGATGGGTCCTTCCCGGGGGAGGCAGTGTGCCTGACCTCTCCGGCAGCATCTTCTGAGCCTCCCAGGCAGCAGCCCTGGAACCGCCCCCAGCCTGTGAAGAGCCCCGAGTCGGTGTCCCTTTTGTCACCAGCCCGGGGCCACCTCGGCGGCGAGCCCGCTTCTCCCGCAGTGTTTTGCTGCCCTCGTGGGTCCAGCGCGCACATTGCAGCCCCCCGCACCCCGCACCGGCCCCCGCAGCACCCTCGCCCGCACCCTTCCTTGCGGAGAGCCGAGGCACAGGTCGTTCCTTCTCCTGCCAGGAGGAAGGGCACGGGGAAAAAGGCAGGCAGCTCGCCGGTTTGGGTCTGGACCAGGGGAAGAGGGGCCGGGAGCGCTCAGAGGGGCCTCAGGGAAGACATCGGGCAGGTTCCAGCCCCAGCCCTGCTGGTGGTGGAAAAGAGGGTGAAGAACAAGAACCCCCTGCACTAGAGAGAGTGCTCACAGGGGCTAGAGCATCACCTCTGCTTTGGAAGGGGCATCACAGGTCATCTGTCCGTTCTTCTTTCCTCCCGACAGGCAGGCATCACAGCTGAGCCCAATGTGTCCACAGGCTGCTGGGGCTGTTCAATAGACAGCTGAGTGCAGTTACGTCCTGAAAGCTTCTTCCAAGCTTGAAGTACACCCCAGTTTTATTTCTAGTGCTGGGAAAGATAGAAAAACAGCCAGCGGTGCAAAGTAACAAAGCAATGTGAGCCATAGAAAACAGACCTGGACTTGATTTACCTGCTAGAGAAGCAGATTAAACAGGGGAGAACTTGTCTTTTGTTTTACGGTAGTGGGGGGAAAAAAACACTAGGGGAAATGTGAGTGGCCAACGCTAGCTCTCACACACACACAATCTTCTCCCAGCAGTGTGACTAGAGTACACACAGACCTCAGCAGGATCGTGTTGGTATGGGACAACATATGTGGCACAATGAAAATATGACTTGCATTGTACACTTGTGATTGTACAGCACCTAGCATGGCAGTCAGTATCCATCCCGCAATGCCAATATTCAGGTGTAGGTACCTGTTCTCATGTACATCCCCAGCACCTGTATGTATGGTCTAGAAGAGGCAAGCCCAATCCAGGTCTAGCATCCGTGTTCCAAAGCTGAGGCTGAAACTGTATTCAGGTTCACGCCTGGTGCCTCTGACAGACACGTCAGGACTCCGTGCCAGGAGAGAGGATTTTCATGGGAAAGCTGCTTCTGTGAGACCTCAGTTCAGAATTAGGTTTTTGACCGTCCTGATAGCTCAGCTTGAAACCCCTGCGGTGGCTTGGGCACTTCTGCAGGCCGAGAGCATTCCCTCTCCAGGGCTCCCAGCAGCCCCCGCCGCCCGTGGGCAGCCCCGTCCCCCGTGCGCAGCCCCGTCCCCCGTGGGCAGCCCCGCGGAGCTCCGCACGGACCGCGGGCTCCACGCTGTGGCCAGACCGCAGCAGCACACGGCAGCCGCGGGACGGGGACTGCCAGGCCCTCCCCCGACGGGTCACCCGCGGCTGTGCCCACACGAACACCGCCCCTGTGTCACTGCCACGCACCCCGATAGCTGCAGGTCCCGACCCCTTCTCTTGCCGTCTTTCTTACAAGGGAGGGTGGTGCTTTTGTCTGTCTGTGCCTTCCTCGTAGGAGGGTTTTTTCATTGCTCTCCCCCTCTGCTCACCTCAGACACCTCCACCTTCATCAACATTGGTGTCCCCAAACCTGATCACAGCCCAGACACTTCAAAACTCAGCCCCTTTGGGTCCGAGCACCCTCTTTTGGACCCACGGGATGGCTCCCCATTTGGTCGCTCACTCACTCTCCGATTATTCGGCTGCCTTTAAGCACTTGAAGAGCAATGCCACGTCCTGAGCTGTCAGATCCTGGGGCTTTCATATCCCACCACATCCACCACCTTTCATTGCAACCCTCATACAGGGCCGTACCATGGGAATTTGCCCACCCAGCCCTGCTCTTTTTCTGTCCTAGTGTATGTGGGCACTTGCAGACACATCCAGCATCAGGTAGATATGTTTGTCCCAGAGCCTGGAAACTGCTGGGCAGTGATTGTCTGGTTGTGCCCAGGGTGCAAGACCAGTATTTGATAGTGACTTACCAGGGCAATATCTAATAAACCAACAACAACAGTCCAGCCTCTTGGATGCAGGAGGCAATATCAGCATCAGCAGGCACTAGCAGCAGCTCTGCCCTGCTCGGGAAGGAGCGAGAGGGTCTGACAGCTGTACAGCAACTGCCAGAGGTGACAGCAATACCTTGGCCGGCTGCACCAGGGCACACAGCTCATCACAACTGCTCCTGAGGAGCACAGTGACCCTTGCAGAGCTGGAGACCCACTTTGGGAAAGGCAGGTCATCATCACAGCACCAGAGGCTGCAGGCAGGGATAAAGGCAGCAGCCAGCCTGATGGCAAATCCTCCCGCATGCCAGGCCAGGCTGAGCAGCAAGGTCTGGCTGCTGTTCAGCAAGGGCATCTGCAGGCCAAATAAATCAAAAAATCAGCACAGCAGGTAGAGTGGCACCCAGAGGTCAAAGGCAACTTGAGTATTGGGGGCCAGGGGACTGTGCCCATTTTCCACGCAGGTTCCTGACACTGACAAAGAGAAGAACCTACAGTAAACCCAAACAAATTCCAGTCAAAAGTGAGATCCAGTGATGGGTTTTATATGAAGTGATGGGGGTCTTTCACCTCTGGAGCAAATTCCTCAGAGCAGTGGTAGATTTTCTGTCCCAGTGCCTTCAAACCCTGACAGGAGGCCTTTTGGGAAGGAGGGATTTAGACAAAAGAAACCAGGAGAATTCCCTCAGTTACCCACAAGCTTACACTGAGTGACTGAACAGCTGCTTCTTGACTTAAAATCTCTCCCTGGCTGTGCTTGAGCTGTACAACTCTTTCAGGTGTGACAGACAGACCTGCCTCCAGTACCATAGCCTCCATGTGGGTGGGGACAATGGGACAGCGACTCAGGTGGCTTCATAATCTGTCACAGGAACAGCCAGCACATGCACTCTATCAACCCTACCATTTCTAGTTTGCCTATCTGAGCATCAAACCACCTGCTACAGCAAGCAAGAGGAGTGTTTTGCTGTTCTCGACCTGCGTAAAGAGCACCACCAGTTGCCTGTCTCAGAAGAGCACTTGAGCCACAGGAGCAGTGGAGATGACCATACCTACTCAAAGAGAGCAGTCTTCTGGTTCACCAGCTATCTACAAAGTCTCTCACACAATTGCTCACGGACTTTCTCCCCTCCTCTGGTCATAAGCCAGAAGGAAGACCCACGTGTCATCCTCTGGAGGACCTTCACCAGGGTGACAGCAACTGTACTGTAACCCCTGGGCACAGAAGCAGCTGCCGATGCAGGTAGGACCTATTTGCACTTCAGGCTCAGGGGCAGATACCGGTTGTCCAAAGGGAACCATAAAGTCTCCCCTCTATTAGTCCTCCTCAGAAGTACCTCACCCTTGTGAGCTCAGCAAAGGCTCTCCCAATTAAGCCCACATATTCCCAGCAACTCCCTGAAGAAACTGGTATACATAAACTCACGAGTGTAGGGCCCTGCTTCAGACTGTTGTTCGTTCACTCATGCTGAAGGGCAATGCCATGACTGACAGCTCATGTAGAAGCCCCCTGTGATGCCAGACACACCAGACCTCTAGCTAGACAAATGCATGCCTCAGGCAAACACATCATAATAAACAGCTCTAAGAAAATTCAGCCATCGCACATTTACTTCCATTTGCACTTGAATCCCCTCAACCCCAGACCGCAACTCTGCTCCCTTCACCCAGAGGCTTCCTGCCTACCAGTAATCTGACTCCAGCTCTAAGGCAGGATGGATGAAGTTACCTCTGACATATTTGAAATCCAGGGAACTTGAAGCAAACAGTGGAGAGCCTTGAGTGGTCCATAGGTCCCCAGGATGAATTTTCATGTAGCACCATGCATGCAAGGCTCACAAGAGGACTTATGTGATGGACAAAGAGGGCAGATATTAGCTGGGACTCATGATACGAATGTACCCAGAAAGAGAAAGCCTTACTGTTCTACAGTCCTGCACTTCCCTGTGGAAACTGGGCATTACATCTCCATCCAAATCCCAGCAGACATGATCCTCTCTCTCAGCTGGCAGGAGGTAAGAGCTGGCGTTCTCAGCAGAGAGCTGAGGTAGGTAGGTAAAGACTCTGTTGCTCTGGGCATCATACATAGATGGTCTAGGACACCTCTGACTCCAGATCTATTTGCAGACTGGTGAGATCAAGCAGGCAAAGGGCAGGGATTATTAACCCTTTTTTATGTGAGGAAGGGAGGCTCAAACCCCCTGGGTTTAGTGCTGCAGCAGCATGGAAATACCCAGAGAAAAGATGAAGCTGGCAACAAGTTACAGTCCACAAGTAGCAAAGCAGAGATTGGAACAGGCAGGGAGCTAGTTCAAGCAAATGCAGAACCCTTTAGAAGGGGCAAGGTTTGAGAAGAACTTCACATTTGAATTTGACCACAGCAGAATATTTTGTGGGTTTTCTGGGCAGTCCTTTGAGGGCTGGCTTCATGTAAAGTTTATAAAGACAGGGGAATTCTGTAGGTAAATATATCTGTACTCAATAGAGGTAGGCATGCCTCATCAACTTGATTTGCCGGTAGGACAATGACTTCCCTATGATACTTATGTATCAGCAAGAGCAAGAATGCCTATAGATGTAAACACCGTGAGTGCCTAAACCAGCAGTTGACACAAGGCAAGAAATATAATTTCTTTCTAATGTAGCACATTTAAGAAAATAAGATTAAAAGCAGAAATTTCTTAAATGGATAAAAACATGTAATGAAAATAAACATTATTTAATAGCAATTCATTAAAAGCCATTATTCTCACCGGTTCTATCCAGAGTTGAATACACAAGTGTGGCAGGTATGTTGTCTTACCGAAGTCCAGCCTTAGGCAGTTTGCCAGATGAAGACAAAGACATCTATACAGGCCTGCCTGTAATCTCACTGAAGTTACACTTTGCTAATGATCCAGGCACTTGGGTCTCAGTTTCCAGGATCAGATCCAAGACATGTTCTCATGGTTGCGTATGAACTAGCATGAAAATGAAAGATCCTATGCAGAGAGATGAAGAGAACGTACTGCTCTACTCACATCAGCTTAGGGCCCCACTATGTTCCTTACATTGCTGGAAAGCAGTCACGTCCCAGAAACATTGATTTTGTTTATTTTTATTTCATTTGGGCAGTTCTTACTGTCACTGGTTACTTTGGGAAGACTTCTCCCCAGACATGATTGGAATCAACCAGGCTTTGCTGGACCAAGCTGCCAATACCCTTGGGTTTTCCCATTTGGTGCCCTCTTCCCTCCTTCTTCAGAAGCTGTTCCCTTACCAACTGCTCAGCAAATTTGGCCACCAGATCCTGGACCTCAGGGCAGTCAGTAGAACCACCAAAGCTATATTCCTCCTAGTATTGAAGCTGCTTTCCTGTGTCCCTTGGGAAAGGCACACTGGTGACACTGGCAAGGTGCATTTCTCCTCCCATTCAAAGGTAACCTTCTTCATGTCAGAAAAAGGGAAGTCAGCATAAGGCAAGAGAAGAAAAACACCTTTCTGGTACTTCCATCACTCAGCAAAAATCACTTTCATACGCTGGCCTAACACACTTTTGTCCCCTGTAAGCAGCAGGATCAATGCGACAGGTTTGGAGATGGACAACTAGTTCAGGCAGTGAAGTCCCATGGTATTAGATGTGAAAGATCCAAGTGCAGTTCCAGCAGATGACAGAGCTCCTTGGCAGGGTGCAAAACAGTTTCCCCCAGGAAGGATTTGGACTGCTGTGGGCTCTGCAATAGCTGGGAAGGTGCTATCCTGGGCAGTGTAAGCAGATGGAGCCTGGAGGCACAGGAGGTGAACAGGACCCAGTTCTCCATTTCTGGGAGGCCAAGCCAGCCGTTAACCTGCAGTGCTTCCGCGGCTCCCAACCTGAGCCAGGCATGATCCACCTAGCCCATCAGTTCTGCCTCATTGACCGCACGCAACCTCTTCCAAATGCTGCTGTAAACAGCAGGCTCTTGGAGGAGGCTGGAAGGTGGCACTGGTAAGGTTCACGGGCCACCTCCTGGCTCTCTCCTCTCCAAGCACAGCCACCTTGCCATGTGAGGGAGACCTTTGGCAGCTGTCTTGTGCTGGGAGACAGGGCTTGTTGAGCTTGGCTGAGTAATCCCAGCCGCTCCCATCACTGCAGCTGCATGCATCCTCGTTCTCCCAACCCAAGGATCGCTGCCTCACTGAATCACCCCATTAAATTGCTAATATCTTATTGTTCTTTAAGATTTCGAAACTTGCTGCGAAACGTTTATAGATAATTTTTTTTTTGCCTGCAGTCACTGTGCCTAATGCCCAGTCATTGAGTGCCATATGTGTTTATATGCACTGCAATTTTCCACTTGATTACATTTTACCACAAACACTTTCATCCACTCCGCAAAGACAGCAGCAACACATCCATAACGTTCAGAGCAGCCCAGACAGACAGAGCCCAGACACAAATGTCTCCGCTGGCCTCTGCTGGTCACCTCAAAATGTGAGATTCCTAAATCCAACCGACACAACCTCCAATCCTGAAGTCCTCAAGGGCACAAGCACCTCTGTCACCTAAAGGAACACACAAAGTTAGCTTTATGCTCCAGCTTTCCCATTAAGCACCGGGTGCTGCTCATAAGTCTGGAACAGCTGCACAATGTGGAGATGCTTGCCAATAACCAAGGATATTGCAGATTTTCCAGGAGACAGGGGATGACCCAGGCCACTACAAGGGTGCTTAGCACCTAAACCTGAAGCTGTAGAAGTCCATAGGGACAGCAACAGCCCAGCATGCAGCACAGACCAGTTCTGAAATGAGATCCTGCACCCCTGAAAGCAGGAGTGAGTTCTTGTTCAGCCTCCAACTAACTGGGCATAGTCCAGCTTGTCCATAGTGGGCATCACCTGCCCATTTGCAACTTGTCACCTTACCATAGCACATGGCACCCAGGCCAGAAGGTCAGCCCCTGCCTGAGGACACAGGTCCCCTTAACTCCAGCTGGCTCAGGGCCACAACGGTGCTCATGCCACCATGCCACAGCCTTCCAGGAGAGGATGGATGCATCTACACAGCAACACTGACATCCCCATGCAAGCTCAGCACAGCACTGAGCAGAGAGGATGCAGGCTCAGCTGCAGCAGTAAGACCTCTGCAGTAGTGAGCCAAGCCTCAACACAATGCTGATGTGGCAACACTGCTTTGGTTCTGCAGTCAAACAGCTCTGCCCTTGCCCTGCTATATCCCACCTCTCCACTGCATGGTATGGACACTCATTGTGGGGAATTGACAAGCATGCCATGTGATGATCAAAAACTCTCAATCCATTACCATCTACCCGAGCCTGCTTTACTGACCAGCTCTGCTGACAGACGTGGTGCAAGTTCAGTGAGGAAGCTCTTCATAACACTGGAGACCAAAGAAAGTAGCTTACAAAATCCTGCCACAAAGGCTTCTACATCAAAAAATAGAATAGCCTGATACTTCCCTTATGTTCTGGGTTATCTGGGCCCTATAATTGTTTTATGGGGTGGGATGAAATACAGCACATCAGGTGATGAGATCTCTTGGACAAACCCATAGGATCATAGAACAATCTAGGTTGGAAGAGGCCTCGGGAGATCATCTTGTTCTGCTTAAAGCAGGTACAGTTAGATCAGGTTGCTCAGGGCCTTGGCCAGTCAAGTTAATATATCTAAGGATGGAGACACCACAACTTCTCTGGGCAAGGAAAGGTGAATTCAACAGGTGAAAGCAATAGCAAGAATACTGCTGCACACTCTCAGGCTCCTATTTCCATGGTTTGGCCTCATAAAAAGAGAAGAAAAGACAGACAGCATTGTGTTCTGCTTGCTGCTCATGGCTTAGGAGGGCAAAGGCACGAATTTTGTCACTGCAGTGCTACGTGATTCAAAGCCTTGAGTGCACGCTACAGGCAGGAACCCTTAAAGACCTAGATCTCACTAGGGCTGTTGATGATTTGGAACAGGCTTTCTAGGATAGCCAGCATTAACTGCATCGGTCGGACTTAATATCTGAAGATCCCATACATTCTCTCTGAAAACTCCCAGGCCTGAGAGAAACTGTTTAAGACCTCTGCCATGTTCCCTTCTTATGTTATATTCCAGAAATAAATGTTACTACCTATTACTGGATATGAACTGACAAGTGACAGGCCACTTTCTGCTACTAATGAACATCTCCTGTCCTTGACCAAACACAAGGGAGCGAACATAACTACCCCACACTGGAGAAGAAGCACTGAAGCCATTAGTAGTCACTAGCCTGGAAGCCCAAAGCCAGTGTTCCTCACCCTGGACACATGAGCACAAGCATGCAGAAAGCAAGCCAGATCAGTGAGCCTAGCTGCCAAGAAGGGCCACCAGTGTTCTGCCAAGCATTTACAGCCTCTCATTCAACAACACTGCTTAGCACCACCAGCACAAAATCAATATTTCCTTGAGAGAAACGCTATTTTAGAGAAACTCCGCAGTGACCTTGGCAGAGGTCACTCCCAAGACATGGGGCAGCATGTCTATCAGAGGGAGCATACACTGCCTTTTCATCTGCTGGGAAGTGCCTGTTAACTCCTCTTTAGTTTGAGTCTTTCTACCTTCCAGAGATCTGATGCAGTCAGCCCACAAGGGGCAAAGACTCTTATTCCAGATGAGTTCGTTGCCCTCCCTTTGGACTTAGGCTGTATCAGCTTTTAGGTTTGTACCTGAAGGGCAACATTTTCACAAGGAGAAAACAAACAACAGGGAGATGTAGGAGTGAGGTGGTGGTTTTTCCTTAGCATCTTCACTGAAGCCATCCAGCCTGCTGCTAAAACTGACTCTCATGCCTTTCACATAGGGCAAGAATGCAAGGTCATATAAGTAGCAAGCAGTGATGTTTCATAAGAGGGTGTGAGCTTCCAGAGTCAATTGGGAGCTATCAACTGCCTGGCTACTCCTCCCAGAGGCATAGCTGCATTGAGCTAGGGGGTTTGGCCTTGTGTTGCTGCCTTGCCCCATCTCAAGAGGTGGCAACTTCAAAGCACAGACACCTCATTCCATCTGCCCTGCTCTTTGGCCTACTTGAAGAGTTGGGGCAGTCTTATTCCAGGGCCTTTCATCCAGGATGAGCCTATTCAATGTCTTGTAGGCTCAACTCAGGGCTTATTTACTAGGAACACAAGATTAGAGAGGATCCCTTGGGTCACTATATGCGTAAGCCTCCTGCCTTACAGTACCTGACCACCTTATGCAAGATCTTTACACCACATTCCATCTGACTTCTAGTACATCATCTTCAACTTCTTTCTCTCCTTCCCTACCTCCTCCACTTCTGTAAATGTTAGTTACAATCCATTGCTCTGCACAAAGGGTCCCTAGACATCCTCAGAGGCCCTCGGCAGAACGGTTATTCCTGGGCCTCTCCTTCCCCCTGTGGAGGATATTTGCTTTCATGCTAAAAGGAAAAAGAATAACTCTAGAATTACAGCATTCCTTGGTTCCATGCTGAGGGGACAGAGGGTGCTGTAAAACTTGATTAGAGCAGATAAAAAAAATCCTTTGGCGAATAATCATGCACCCTGATCCACCCCATTTTCAATCTAGTTAGGTGGCAGAGCATTGGCAATAGCATGTACTGTGGCCCAAGAGCTCCCCTGGCTGCAGGTGAATGGAAAGCATCCTTATGATAACATGAATAGTCCAGGTGAGACTCAGAAGCAACTTCCTTCCTGCATAAGGCAAAGGGGAGTTTCCCAGGAAGGCTTCCACATACATCTGCAAAATCATCCCCATTTCTTTTTCCCTTGATGATCCCAGCCTGCTCTTCTTTCTTCTCCAACAGCTTTTCCCTCCAGCCACTCTGTTGGAGGCTGATATTTTTCTGAGCAGCCTGATTTCTTCCCGACTGCCTTTGCACTGAAACCAAGATTTGAAGGGGAGCCTGGGGAGAGGGAGGGAGCGAAGTATGACACATTCAAGCTATAGTGAAATGACATATTCATCACAGCTAATGGGGGCCCACATGGCACCCCAACTGGATGCTGCCCCACTGCCCATTTCCCAGCTGGCTCTGCTGGAGTTTCCCCCCCTTCTCCCTTCCCTGCATTTCTGGTGGTGTCACTCCAAGTGAAGTGGCTGATCTGATTGGCGAGAGAACACGAGGGGTGTCAGAGAAGGTGCTCACAGACATTTCTTGGCTGCCTCAAGGAAATAAAGGCCATCGCCGAGCCTGTCAAAATGATTAATCGCTTACAGGGAATGAGGGGGAGGAGGGAGAGGGAGGGAAAAGGACAGGGAGGAAGGAGGAGAGAAAGACAGATGGGATGGGGAGAGCTATAAACAAACAGCAAAAGCAGGAGACGCAGGATTGCCTCTGTGCTGGGGAGGAGGTGGAAGCAAGGGGCCTCAGGCTGTGCTTGGAGTGAACCGGTGGTAGATGAATGGGTCCATCAGAGCCCCAAACTCCACTTGGAGATTCCCATCCCTGCTCACACCCCAGGTTTGCACCACCCCCAAACACAGGCTCAAAGAGCACTAAGCCCTGCCAAAGCAGTGTCAGACCTGACAGCCCAAGTAACATGGCTCTGCGACTCCCCAGCATTACCAATTTCTGCAGTCCACGTGTTCTAACAGACGAAAAGCTTATTACCTCAAATGCCAAGCAAGGCCCTACCACCCCACACCCTCTAGCTCCACAGCCTGTAGTGGCTGGCATTTGACGTAAATACCCACCAGCACCGGTAATTCTTTGCTGCCAGAAGCATTCTACCCCAGTGAAACACAGCTGGATAGGAGCAGCTTCTGAGACTGTCAGAGGTCCTGGCAGAGGAACTTGGAGCAGAATCAGTCCATCGCCAGTGGTATTAGGCTCTCCCAAAGAAACTACCCCCTTGGATGCTGTTATAACCCTATGTGCCTGCCCTGTGGGCATGGGTACTGTCCTTTTATAGAAGCAAATGATTTGACCTCACCCCTTTAGCTGCTTTCAGCTCAGCCAGAGCCCTCACACAGCTCACTGCATGAGGCCAGCGGTGCTTAAGCAGCTCAGGGAGCGCCAGGGCATGCAGCAGATCTCATAACACAGATTACCTACGCACAGAATAGCATACACTCTTCTCCCTTCCTGGCTTCCCAAGGGGTTTCGGGTCACATCCAAAGGTCCTCCCTGTAAAGGCACTCGGTGGTGAATCCTGACTATTCAGGAAAAAACCACAACTGAAACTCTGAGATGAAAGTCACACCTGTGGCTCCTGCCATCCAGCACAGTAACATTTCCTACAGCAAGGGCAATACCCTGCCGTGTCAAAGTCTGGACTTCCTCAGGGTTTACTGCAAGTTTGTGAAGTGAATTCTGACAGCAACCCCACAACATCACAAGCTGCCTTACCATCCACAGAAAGCATGAGGTGCACTCCTCCAAATGTAAACACGTGTTTAAAATGTTGCTGTGAATGAGCAGCAGCCCTCCTCCCACGTGTTTAAGAGGGGATAAAAGTCACTACCTGACACATCTCCCCACCCTGAGCAATGTGACCAATGATTCTCCTGAATTCTCTCATGAAGAGCACTGGATGAAAAGCCCTGTTAGATCCTGTCCTGAGATCCGCTGTTTTCTCTTTCATTTTGAGTTCCTGTGGTGAACAACACTAGCCATGGGAAGAGGCTGAAAATACAAGCTGCTATCATTTGTCTGAGCTCAGAGCCAGCTGGGAACAAGGCAACATGGCTTCAGCTCTCCGCTTTGGAGGTATCCACTTTGATTTCCAGTCACAGAAAGAATAATCACCCTGACGGAGACCTCTGCCTCAAGTGAATGACCCAGCCTTGCAAAGACAGGAATTGTCACTGAAATCAATGAATCCAGTAAGCTTAAGTTTTGAGATGAACCCACCAGCATTATACACCCCACAAATGGTCTGTTATTCCCCCCGCAAGTTATAGCTGTTGATCTAATCAGAGGCAGTGCCTCTTCATGTACATTATACCAAAATATTTAACCTGACAAGACTTTGAATGACAGCTGTAGGAAAACCAGGTAACATCTCAAGTGAACTGACAATTTGATCAAAACCCACAAAATGCAAACAAATGCGTACACTGGATTGTGCATGGCTGGATGATGAGCTAAGCCAGCAAACGACAGACATGGAGAAGTAACAACTGCCTTCTTTTCTTTACCTGTCATGCAGGCCATCAGGTTCCCCCTTGCTCTAGTAGGAGATGACATTATCGGGAAAAGAGCCTGGAACTGCTTTCACATTGCTCATCCTAATCTTTCTGCATGCCAGTCAAGGCCCATGCCTGCTCTCCTCTGCACCAGAAACTGCAAGGCTGCATGCAAGTTGTGGGGAAAGGAGACCGCAAAAATTTTAAGTTGTTTCCATGGTTTTTGCTGGCAGTTTGCAGCCAGGCACGGAGAAGGAAGCGCAAGGTGTTGATGGGGCAATGAGAGGGTTCAAAGATGTGCTCCCTCCCTTACTAAGCAGATTGCTGAGAATCACTGAACAGCACGGGAAGGATTTTGCCTAGCTGCCTTCCTCCACAAGCTTTCCAACCCAACCAAGACCCTTGCTGCTGCTCCGTACCTAGGCGTCAGGGGCTCTGTAGAGCAACAGTAGCACTCAGAGTTATGCATCTCATGGACTTCACTGTGGCTCTAGTGGCTGCCTCCATTGTTTGTGGGATATTCTCCCCCCCTTCCCTCCTTCTAACAAAGATTCTGATTAATGATCGCTCATTCCTAATTGTCAAATTTCTTTTCCTTCATCCTGTGTCTAATCACCAGTGACAGAAGCCATTACGCAAATGAGAGCAGACGACTTCCCACAACTGTTCTCGTTGGTAAAAGCCTTGTAATTTAAAGCTCTGATTTGTAGAGGAAAGCTGCGTTTCCCCAAGGCGTCCGGGCATCTGTTCCACTTACACTCCAAGAGCCTCGACTTCCGCTCCCTCCCCCCACAATTAGTCCTCTGCTTGCAACAAATATTTGACTTTGCAAGGCAGTAATTAGAACTTACTTTGCATGTGTTTGTCACAGTAACAGCATCTCTTTCCCTTTCCTTCTAGGCAGCGCCAATGCAGAGAAGTGCCCAGGGAAGATGATGACTTCAGGACTTTCCAGGACATTGATGGGAGAGGCGCTGTCTCCGAAACAGGAACAGAAGATGAAGACCATAAACCAGAAGACCATAAACAAGAATCCAAGGAAGCTTCTCGCACACACATGGCAGAAGAGAGGCTTAGAGAAAAGGGCTTTGAAAAAACACACGTGCAAAGGCAGTATCCCATTGCAGTTGCTGCTCTGCTTCCAGGGCTGGGACAGCAGCATGGGTTGACCACGCATCAACACAGAGGCCTGCCAAAAGATAGCCAAGACCCTGAGTGCACCATCCCCATTCTAGGACTTCAAAGAGCAGTTGGCTGTGTTCAAGGTCAACTTGTTCACTGTTAAGAACTGCTGCAAAGAAAAGAAGCAACAGGCTCAGCCCAGGCCTGCCCCTCTTTCCCTCAAGAGCTGCTTTGATGCTGAGGGTCCCCCCCCCCTCACCCCCACCTATGTTAGACTGCCCCTGCACTGCAGCTATGTCTCATACCCCCTCAGCCCCGGCCCTGATCCTGACCCACTGGCTTCAGCTTGGACCTACTTTATCACTCCAAATTTCCTGGGTGATCACTGAGCTAAGCCTGACTCTGATCACTAAGTATCTGTCTCATGCTCTTCTCTTTCCATGGGAAAGATCCTGCAGCCACAATCCACAAGCAGCAAGAGAAAGGTCACTTCTCCTTAGAAAAATCCCACTTTTCAAGGAACGAGGAACTGGGGGATACAAAAGAGAAGAAAGGTATTATATGACCTAAGGTAATAAAAGCAAACAAGAAAAAGCCTAAAAGTGAAAAATCTTGGGAGTCTGATCGGGTTTTCAAATGACACAGTTCTCATCCCTCAGTTTCCTCTGCTTCTCTGCACAACCTGAGACATTTCTGAGCTTTGTGGTGGCAGCCGTGCATGTTACCCAAGAGGCATGCGCACAACAGAAAGCCTACAGGATCAGATGTAACAGACCACTAAGTTCAGTGGAACAGAAGCAAGTATGTGTTCAGAGATGATGATCCCACCAGGTACAACAGGGAAGGGTGAACACCCATGGTCAGAGAAGACTTTATCCACTTGTCTTTCCTACTCCCTCCACATTTACCCTGTCCGCTAAGGGCATGAGGAGAGAATGCCAGTTGTGGTACCCCAGGCTCAGACTGCTGTCCTTCTTCCCCTCACCAGCCCCAACATCCCTAATCTCTATTCAACGCTTTCCCATTTCACTACACATTAGAAATTTCTTCAGATTTAGCCAACATTTCACTGATGGTTAGATGCCAAGATTGCTGTAGAGTTCATATTACCATAAAATAACCTGTGTCTTTATTAGGTAGAGAGGATTCCACCACCAAGGCTGCTAACATACAGCACAGGTACACAGAAGGAGCCTCCCCCCAAAATCTCCTTGACCAAAGTATGAACTGGATAAAGGACCAAATGGAGGACAAGATATCCCAAAGGATAAGCAACTGATAGAACTCATTAGACCTGATAGTGTAGTTTGCTCCAACATCCTGTCAGTGACCAGAGCATGGTGACACCATTCAGGTCAGCAGGGAGGGGAATTTCTTCCCTCCCCACCAACACTTTCTGTTGACAGGGTTCAAGGATACCATCTTATTCCCAGCTTTCCTTTCAGGCTTATGGAAGTAGGATGGGGAAAGTTGTGAAGACACACAGTAATGCAGTTGGTATTGCTGTTTTGAAGGCAGTTCTGGAGACCAGCAGCTTTCACCAGTGAAGAACACAAGTGGAGTTACTAGAAAGACTTAAAGGTAGCTTTATATGCACATCTCCTTATACAGCTCTCCTATACAGCAGCTCACAAAACAAAAGCCACACAGTTCTGTTGTTCAACATTGGTTGTATTTAAGAACTACACTTCAGAAGGTACCGTGTGTTTGTCACACCCCACCCCCTGCACACACACCCCTAGCAGAGAACACACACAGCTTCCCAATACCATGGCAAGGGGCATTGAAAGCACAAGGTGAAAAGGGAAGCGGGGGGAGTCAGTCCATCAGTGCATTGTAAATGAGCTTTCACAAAGTCAAGTGCAGCAAAACCTGTTCAGACACTTTAAAAGTTAGACCTTTGGCAAATAAAGAAGAAAAAAAAAGGATCCTGAACTCCTCTAGGTACCATTCTCTCTCCACATGGGATATGAACTCACACCCTGAGCTTCAGGAGTTGATGGTGTCTAACAAGTAGTACTGGATACTACCATGTACTGAATAAATAGCACAGAGATGGGATTACATTTGAGCATCTTTCAACCAAAGGCATGTGTCCAGGATTCCTGGGAAGGCCTTGCTTTTGGCCAGAGTCAGCAGCTTAGCCTTCCCCACCTGCCCAAATGCTGAGCATTGGTAAGTATCCAGCTGAGTGACCTTCGTCTGGATCTAATCACAGCTCTGGAGAGCCTGCAACAAGTAATGTGGCAGTCAGACTACTCAGTGACACAAACATATTTCTTAAACAAGGACCCTACAGCTGCCAATTACACTTCATTTGTTCTGACCTGTAAAGCAGCCAGAAACCTAGCCCCTGGGACCTCCTGTTTGAGAAGCCTTTCACCTTTGTGCAAGACAAGCTCACTGCAAGTGGTGCAGGAGCTGTCCCAGCAAAAGATGGGACCCAAGGCCAAAGATGGAGTGCTTCTTGAGCAGCATGTTCTCAACACTTTTGTCAGAATCCCATGTCAGAACAAGCCCCGAAGAACAACAGGGAAAACACTGGAAGTCTCAATAGAACAAATTCCCCACTATTCTCTGGGATGAGATATACGGGCTATGAACAGCTTCTCACACCTCTAGCTCTTGGGACCCATTACAACCGCATCAAATATACAAGACCTTTGCACCACACCCCAAACCAGGGACAGCAGTGCAGCACACCTCAGGGAATAAAAAGCCAGCCTCCATATAAGCCTAAGGCTTTTGCATGGAAGAGGAGGAAGAAAGCAAAATGATTTTTCAGGGTGATTGCTGAGGACTCTTAAATAGAGGCTTGTATGCTTCCTGTGCCCTGGTCTTGTCACTTCCCAGCCTGCCATGTCAAGTCCCAGAATACAAGGATCAAGATAAACTTAACCACGTTTAAACAGAAAGCCCTGACCTCTTTCACATGACTGTACAAGGAAGGGAACCACACACTGGCATGGATTTAACTGATGGACAGGAGCCACACAACATCACACAAACATGCGCACCTGTGCGCAGCCACACACACTTGAGTTCTTGCAGTTTCAGTAAAAAGGGCACTTTCTTTCCCGTGTTAGTCCGAGGAGCCAGCACCCCTGGTGGGGAGAAGGGAGCCTCTGTACCTATCTGACACTGCGTTTTGACAGTCTAGCTCAGCACCCCTGGGGAATTTTATTTAAAAATGTGGCTTAATCATTCAAGACTTGGAGAGTGCCCTGGCATTTATGCGTCTCCCTTCATAACGCTACATCCCCTTTTAATCACACTGCAGCTTCAGAAGAGCAGGAGAGAAGCCTTCACTCCCCAGAGAAAGCTGTCACAAAGGAGGTTTATCTACACTCCTACAACACAGATGTTATTTGGAGAGCACAGGATTTGGCGCTCACACACTAGATGAATTCACTCTGATCTCTACCCTGTACTAAGTCCAAAGCATAGATGTCTTAAGTTGAAGAAATTGAATCATTTGTCCAGTTACTTATCACACACAGGCCATCCTCACATAGTTGTTTCTGTTATACAAAAAGGTGCCAGAGTTGAGCATGAACAGGTCCTCTAACAACAGAAGACCATGAGACCTATCATTTCCCATTTTATATCCACTGCAGGCACCAACACATAAACCCAGCCAGGAGGCCCAAACCCCATGAGGCTGAGGAAACAAGATCACTCCTGGTTCTCCTCCAAGCTCTTCTTCAAATGCCTGAAAATCCTGAAGCAACACATCCAAGTGCCAGAAGCCATGCTCCTTGTTGTGGCAAACAGGGCAGAGGGAGAAAAAACAAGTTAGTGAACATGAATCCAGCTTCCAATAAGTGCAGACTCTTTCTTGGGAGGTTCGGTTAGATGAGAGTGGAGGATGAATGGGGTACTAACGGTTTTGCAGTTCCAGTAGCCCCCTTTATTGTAGTGGGGCAGGGATGGGCCAGGAAACCCATCAGTCTCTTAAGTGCTGTGTGCAATACTAGCGCTCAGTATCTTCCATTGCTTGTGAACAAAGCAGCTCCAACATCAGTCACCCAGGCAGCCAGGCATTAGTCATACCGTCCCTTAATCATCATATTCAACAAGGGACCCACCTGTTCAAAGCAGAAACAGATTTGTTAGCTGGGACAGTTACAGAGAAATGGCAGCTGCAGAGCCTGCTCCCTCTGCATCACAACACTTTATAAGCTGAGAAGCCCGGGGCAGAGGATCTCAGCACACAAACTGAGCCTAAGGTAGACCGAATCAGTTTCAAAGTATTTTCTAGATAAAACACTGGGGCATCCTTGACCACATCCTCAAATACCCTACCAAAATTGCAAGGTTCTCTGCCAACACCCAACTTTAGCTGTCACCAAAACATTGCATCCATGGTATTTTTTTGAAACTTTTTCACCCTAGATTTGTGATTTCTCAGTAGCTGCTATTAAAAGGAGCTAATAGTCATCAGGGGTTGCTTTCTGCAGGGCAGAGAAGGAACATTCTTGTTGAATCCTCAGAACTCATTGAATCCTCTCTGGTCCCTAGGGTCACTTGGAAGGAAGGCTAGGACTGACAATTTTGCTAAGGTTTTGTTTTCAGTCAAGACCACTCCCCATTTCTCAGCATTGCCTGATCACTAAGGGAAGTTCAGCATGCTATGGCAGTAAAATAATCTCAGGGGAGAGGCATGATTGTGCTAAAGAGGAGTTCTTGCACAGTGGTAAGGGTTACAGACCATGAAAACATTTTTATTCATGTCCAGTATTTCCAACTTCAGATCAGCAAGAGATCTTCAAAAGCATACTCTTAGTACTTCAATCTGTTTTTTGAAATACCAGTTGGTTAAAACTGCGAAGAATTCAGATATGACCAAGACCTGCGTTAAGGGGAATGTGCATGACTTACTAGAAGAGATTTCTCTTATTTAAGAGATTTGGATTCAAACAGGTAAAACAGTTTCATTTTTTTGGCAAATACTCGGTATCATTGCTGCACTGAAGGCTACAGGGAGTTTGGGAGCAACACTTTCCTGGCAGTGCCCAAAGCCAAAGTACACCTTCCCCCACATACAAGAACAATTACTCCATTGTTTGTAGTGGTCCTCTCCAGAATTATAATTTAAAGAGCTTGCCTTTTTGTAGCCAAAGGACCTTCTGAAGTCTGCGGGAAGAACCATTCACAGCAACAGAGCAACCCTGCTTTCCTCTACCCTCACTGTGACACCTGCAGAGCCAAATAGTTGGCATCTCGAGTTTTGCATTAAGCCACAATGATTTCAACAGCAGTGACTATATGATTCTTTTTTGTACCTCTTGTGGATTTCCTAAGGCTTCTCCCAACATCTTCTCAATGTTCCTCATTATCGCCACTTTCTGATGAGCCTTTAATGGATATTCAATTCTCTTTGGGGTTGGGGCACCCTGAAATATCAAAAATAGCTCATTGCATGCTTCCTGAATTGGCAGATTATTCCACCTTCTCCCAGCCACCCAGTTCTTCACACACCACTCTAAAGGAAGAAAGTAGCTTTCAGCTTTAAAGCAAAGGATTTGGTGCAATGAAGTTCTCATACTGACATGTGCCAAAACATCTCTACTTGAAAAAATCCTCTGGGATAGACCTATCCAAGCTGTACAGGAAGGTGCTCATACTCACCTTGTACCAGAAGTTCACAGTGATGGTAATACCCCCATTCAGGAGAGACTCAATATGGTGCCACCTGCATGGAAACCACACAAAAAAGAAAATAAACTATTGCTGTAGCTTATAGTGAAATACCTTGGATGGATGAGTCCAGACAGCACTAGACAAGCCTTGACCTATACCTCCATCATCAAGACCTCAGAACTCCTGGAAAACTCCCCTTATTTAAATACAGATCTCGCACACATTAGTGGAGTACTTGCACAATAATGCAGCATCAGGGAGAACTACCACTCCCATCCAACAGACAGGAAGTAGAAGCAGACTGGCCCAAGATATCACAGAAAATATCATACTTGCTGGAGAAGTCAAAACAAAAGTCTTTTAAGAGCCAACCCAAAACTTTAAGCAGAACACCTTTTAAATCGCTGTTTGTTGGTCAGTGTGCAGTCCCACCATCCTTCTTACCAGTACATAGGTATGTATAGCACATCCCCCGGACCCACCACCGTCTCATAGCCAACCACACTCCGGAAGTTTGGAAACTTCTCATAGTCAGGATTGTCAAAGTCCACCTAACAGAAGAAAACATTAAGAAAATCAGAAGAGCTTCCTGCAATGAAAGTCCTCATTACTGGCTCCCAGTATCAAATCATCCTGATCTTCCTTATATGGCTTCTACATTCCCATTGTGAGGTCCTGCAGTACCCCCAAAGTACCACCAACTTAGACAGGAGTCCTGCAATTTATCTCTAAGCAAATCTGTGTTTGACCAAGTGACCAATGAAACAGAACAGAGAAGGTAGCAACTGCAGCCCAGTTGTGCTATCAGTAAGGGGATGTTTATAGCCCTAGCACTCGCAAGTCAGGACCAGACACAAACAAAAACATCACTAGTCCTTCCATCTATTCTTAATGTATTCACCAGTTAACAGATCTGAACACAGGTTTTGCAAAAGCTCAGCAAGTGGTATGCAGCTTTCCTTCCAGTGCAGCTTCCTCCCACCTAGCATCTTCACAAATGCCCCTTTTTGGCACAGGGCAGAGAACAGATCTGCTACTCTCACCTGGCTCTGTCTGTCACATGGATGGTGCACAGGATAAGGGTAGAGGCATTCAAACTGATCAGGAGGGAACAGGATACACCTCTTGTAACCCTTAATCTGAGCGAAGAAGTTCTGCTGCTCATCATAATGAGCTGGTGTCACATTCCCTACACAGAGAGAAAAGATGATAAACAAGACACTCTCAGTACAGGTATGAAAGATGGAAGCAAGTTGTATTCCTTGCTAAAGACAGTAAATACACTCTCACACATTTAGAAAACTAAACAAGGAAAATGACCACAGGAACATTACAAACTGATCACTATTATCAGTCTGCCTTTATTGAGCAGTTGCTACTCCACTTAATTTCCATTCTAAATCCATATTCAGCAACTTATGCTCTACAGGATTAGGATTTCCAGCTTGTTTCCATAAACAGCAGATGGTGAGTGTTGACAGGAAGCTTTTTCATAAAGCACTCTCTTCAGATGACAAGTTGTGGAATGGACTTGCAAAAATTATTAGTCTAGAGAAAAGGAGTTTAACAGTCTGATTTTGAAAAAACTCCTAGTAGTTTTGCAAGAGAACAAGTAAACAAATCCCTTTGTCATTGGGTGTCCCAATAGCACTTCCTCAGTCTGATTAACAGTTCTGAAGCTTGACTATTGCCACTAGGTCTTAAATTTAATCAAATCTTTAAATACAGCGGGACATTTTTTACCCCTCACAACTACATTTTTCAGGGTGTTTACCAATTCAGATATTACTCTTTCAGCTTATTCTTTATATGTATTTTCACTAAAGAGAATTAAGATAACAGTTAAGCCCATAACTTCATCAAATAGATCATACAATCACATGCTCCTGTAAAGATGCTCCTTGAACACTGGTTCAAGACAATTCCTTGGTTCTTGTGCATAACCTGTTGATAATAGGATTTTAGTGATCATATTATGACCTGTGGGGAAGTATTGGTGCAGTGCTTTTATGTGAAGTTCTCTTCTCTCAGCTAGTAAAACACGTGGCAAAGAAACTACTGTAAGTTGAGCATGACTTGTTGCAAAGGAGAAAAAACATCTGCTGTCAGAACTGAACAACTATGAATTGCCAAGTAATTATAATTGGACAATTATAATTGGATGTGATGGCCACATTGATTATAGGCCATCCCACTTCACAAAACTGTGTACGCTCCTTGCCCAGTTACTGAGATTACTTTCTACTAGAATGCTCTCCTCGTCAACAGCGTAGTAGTACCTCTGTTTTCTAAGGTGCCTGCCTATGAGTCAGTCTCCACGTGGATTTGGAATTCCACTCTATCCAGATATTTTTAGGATTTATCCATCTTCAAGTTCTCCAATGCCCTCCAACCTCCCAAAGAAGAAATTCAGCTCCTAATTGAAAGAGAATTCCTCCCTACAGTGTACCAGCTCAAATAAGAACAAATGCTTCACAGAATAATCAACATTTCCTCCTGGGTAGACACTGGACATGCTAAGAAAAGCCCAGAACACAAACTTTGCTCAACTTGCAAACCCTTTTGCATTTTAAATTTGAAGACTCTGAGCATTTTAAATCTACAGCATCTGAAGCATTCAAACAATAAACAGGTCTCAGAATATGATTAGCAATTACTGAAAACACAGCCCTACCAGCACCACCACAGAGCCTTTCCATGAGCAGATTACATCCAGGCATTCACAGTATGTCCCTGGGGAGTTACAAGCTATTCCTTTGGTTGTTTCCTCTCTATAACCCAAGTTAAGTTGTGACAACAGGCCCCCCCCCCAACCCAAAGCTTTAAACTGCCTGCTCTGAGGGAACACTTAGAAACTAGTGGAAAATCCATTTGAAAGACCTTCTGGAACTGAAATACAGAACTGCTGACCAAATCTTTTCCCCTTCTCCTCCAATCAGAGGAAATTGCTTACCTTCCATGCCAATAAGAAGCAAGTTAGAAGTCAATTGACCCCAGCCACGTTTCCCTTGCTGCTTGTTAATCCAGTTCCAGTTGAAGCCAAGGAAATCCACCACAATCTTCCTTCCAACTGTGTCATTCAGGGTTTGCTGCAGATACAGCCTGTATATTCCCACAGACAAGCAGAAATCAAGTATTCAACTTTGTCATGAACATAAAGACATATCTCTGCATCCCTTCAGAAAGATTTCAAAACAAAGATACATAACTCCTAAACATTCTGCTCTGTCACCACACACCATAAACAACTGTGGAAGGAAACAGTTTCAAAAAGTCCCCAAACTTTGCTGAAAGACTTCCTGGTACAGAAAGGAGCAGAACTCAGTTCTGCTTGAACAATCACAAGGGGAAAAGTGAATTTTAGAGCAAGAACAACCCCCTCGCAGTGCAGGAGGAGGAAACTCTAAACAGACTGGCCACTATTAAATATCAAATGCATTCATGAATAATCCCCAGATAGATGCCACCACTCTAACTTAACTGCGATAGGAATTACCTCTTCTAGTAAAAGTGCATGGGGGCAAAAAAGGGGCTCAGGAAACCCAGCATGTTTCAGTATCAAGTTACTTTAGAGCCACACTTACATTTAGACATAGAGGATCAGAGGAATCAAACATCTGTATTAACAACTGCAGTATTACAGACTACTGTCTACAATGCTGGAAGAAAAATGCATTTTAAGCTCAAGGACTGCCTTCTCTCTGGGAAAAAGCACACCCAAAGCTGAGAAAGAAGAGAAAGGCACGGACAACAAGTGGACACAGACACAGAGTTGCTTCCAATTAAGACAATTAAGCATCTCTAAGTCCTTTCAGAGGGCTAGTGACTGATAAAATTAACTAAGGGTTTAAGAACAGTTGCTAATAGTTATATTCCATATAAACATAAAGCTCCTCTCGGTAACTTACAGCTCTGTTAGTGGTGTAGGCCATCGCTACCAACAAATATACAGCACATATGCAATCTTTTTTCACCTTTCTGAAAGAAGGTTAGCACCAGCTGCCTCGGTATTCTGTAAAAAAGGCTGAGTGACATAGCCTGCACCTTTTCATAACTAAGCTCCTCTACCAATACCATAGTCCACCAAAAGAAAGTGAAGCTTAAGGCTTTCTCTATCCAAATGCTGCCTCGGACAGAGAAGAAAATAAATAAATAAATCTCTGCAGACAATGTGAACAGTTTGATTAACTAATGGTATGACTTTTTTAATCAGGTAACAAGGCTGCTGTCAACTAGCAGCCCTGCAAGAAAAGCAGGGCTGTAAAAAAAGTGAAAAGTTTGAGAGGTTTTAGTCGTCAACACTCACTGATGAGAAACGTACCCCCTACTTAGCCCTGCAGAAATGGAAAAACCTCCACAGATCACTTACCTCTCAGCACTCCCTTTTTGTTGTATTTCTTTGAGTCTGTCCACAAACTCAGCAAACTTCATCTCTTCCCTGCTCGACTTGGGTTTGAAATTCTTAAAATTGGCCATCTTTTTCTCATCGTAGTACAAAAACTTGTGTGTGCTGGCACTATACACTGAGAAGTCCCCATTGCCAATGTTTTCCTGGAGGTAGTCCAGGTCCCATTTCAGAGCAGGATAAACCAGATTCGTATCTGTCAGCACCACAGGCTCCTACAGGAAAACAGGAAGTTTATTGATTCAAGGACCTCTTGAACTTCAGAACGATCACATTCATTATTGCAACCACACAACCTCTTTTTGAAAATGGGGAATTGGAAAAGGCATTTAGAGTAATCAGGTGCCTTGGCCTGGGGAAAAAAACAAGCAAAACGTGATAGGAAGTTTCAAGGAAGCGGTGGCCTGCTCCTGCAGCAAGTTCCTGGTAGCAATGGGACAGATTCCACTATCTACTTAGCTAATCTCTAACATGTGAGGTTAGACAAACACTAGCCGGGAACAGTTTTAGGCCTACTTGGTCCTGCCACGTAGCAAGGAGACACAGTAGATTCTGTCTGGTCACCTCCAGCCTCAGCTATGAAGGCGTAAAGGCTGGCAGAAAGATACCTCTGAATCCAGAAACAAGAGACAGCACTCATCTCTCTTCTCAGAGGATCACAGATAACCTTCAGCCATCAAAAAACTGACATCACCCCATCTCTTCTACACCAAAAAAAAGAACCACTACAAAAGGAAGACAAAGGACACTGTCTATCCCCTCACCTATAAGTAGTAAGCAACCTAAACAAGAACGACAGCTTCTGTGTTTCCAAGCTGTGCATGCACAACTTCCCTTCTTGCAGGCTTTCTTTAAAGGAAAAGAAACAACTAGCAATCTTACCAAAACGAGATTGAGCTTGTCCAGAACCAACACAAGAGCCATTATTGCAAGGCAACCTTCACATCTGTGGTCACTCTCACTTAAAAAATAACAAACACGTGCCCATGGTTTTACACAACATTTCCACGATTTCCATCTGGACAACAAAGCACTTAAAGCAAACGTTTCCTGCAAATTTCACAACTCAGCGCTGGGGCACCGAAAAGAAACGTCCACTAAGGGGATCGGGAGAAGGACAACAACCAAGTCCGCGCAGGGAGGGGGCTCGGCGGACGCCCCGCGGCAGGCAGCGCGGTAGCCCAGAGGGACAGAGCCGGGATGGGGAGGCGAGCGCACCCAGGACGGCACCAGCACCCGGCAGAGCCCCGCGCTCTGCCAGCCGCTCTGCGGGCTCTGCTCCGCCCGGCCTGACGGGCAGGCCTGGCAACCCCCGCGCCGCGAAGCGCAAGCCTCCCGGCCCCGCCGCAGCCCCCGGGCCAGGCCGGGCCGGGCCGCCGCCGCCCACCACACCTCGTTCTCGATGAGCTCCTCGGCGCGGGGGTCGCTGTGGCTGAGCCGCGGGATGGGCCGCGTCTCGAAGGAGTAACGACGGAACTGGGAGTCGCTCCAGCCGGGCCCTGCCGCTGCCGCCACCGCCGGGCCCTCCCGGCAGCCCGCGGCCGCCGCCGAGGAGGAGGCCGCCGCCATCGCCGCCTCCACCGGAGAACCCGGAACTACAAAGCCGGAAGCGGAAGTTGCCCGCCCATGGCAACGCCGGAAGCGAAGGGGAAGGTGGGAGGCAGAGGGGGCACCATAGAGAGGGCAGGAGGGTGCGGCGGCGGCGAGCAGCGCCCCCGAGCGGGGGGAGGTTGCGGGCGGCCTCTGCGGCTCTCCGCTTCTTGGCCCCTTCCGAGGTTGTCGGACACCCGTGGGGGCCGGGAGCACCCGCGGGAAAAAACCCACGACAGAGAAGGGAACGGATCGTCTGTGAAGCCTTCTGCGGGCCTTCGTGGCCCCCGGTGCTCGGCGCCGTGCCACCCTGCGTGCGTCCAGCTGCCGGCCCCTTCCCCTCGAGGCTGCCAGAGCTGCCAGGCTGGGAGTGCGGCTCAAAATGGGGAGCTGCTCTGCTGCCGGGTCGGTCCCCAGCGGCAGCAGCGAACTGCCCGCTGTCCTCGGGCCGTCTGCGGGAGACGTACAGCGGCGTTTGTGCCTGAAACCTAGGGGTTTAATTAACGCCTGCGACAAGAAGAAATACCTAGCGCTGCTCTGCGTAACTAGCACCCGCCTTTCGATCACGAACAGACGTTGTGTGACTACATTGTTGTAGCAAGATTGCATGAATTGCGTGCCTAGGGCCGGAGCTACTGATTTTTTTTCTTAGTGTATCTTTATCACGTGAGACAAAGCCTACGTTTTGCTTTTAAACTGGAAGCAGCAAGAACGATGATTGCCCTTTCCCCAAGAACGCGGGCCATGTTAGGCATCAGCTCTCGAGAAAATTTCAATCTCTGGCATTCAGTGGTTTTCATCTTACAGCAGGCAGATTTGCTGTTTTGGCTGCGTAGAACTTTGCCTTCATGAGAATAAAGAATGCAATCTATTTTCCTCTGTCCTTCCAAAATTTCTTAATATGCTTAGTTTCTAGGAAAATGAATGCCCCCTCACCCTTTAAATCTACAGCACTGCTCCTGTACAGGTTAAGAAAAATCTTTACAACATATTTGCAAACATACTTGCGTGTTTAGGAAGCTTGAGCCACATCTGTGGGAGACTCAAGCATAAGCCAGAAAGTAAATACCCAGCGGTGAAGAGCCAATGTAAGGAGCAGCTGACCATGATCTGAGCCTGCAGCAAGGTCTGAGCCCAGATCAGTGGCGCAGCCGGGAACCGAAGGTCACCGCTTCCAGCACGACGTTGCTGTCCCCCAACTGCCACGCGCTGCAGAGCGGGGACAGGGACCAAACGCTGCTCCATGGAAAACACCAGGAGCCTCTGCACTGGAGGGTTGGGCTCTGAGTTAGTAACTTTATTGAATAACTAATTGACATACTAACTTTACTGCATACTCGGTTGTAAGGCAGTTGGCTGAATTGAGATACCGTCCCTAAAACGACATGACGAGGCCTTTCTTTGGGATAAGTGAAAGGATCCTATTCTAGCCTGCGACAATGCCCCCACCTCAGGCACGCCGTATCTCAGATGTATTTTTGTGGTTCATCGCTATCTTCATTCACTTAGTAGGCTTACAATTAATGTTGTTATTGGAAGGAATGACTTTAATGACAAATTGTCCGTGATAGTTTTTGATCTGCAAAGGCTTATAATGTAGATCGTTATAGAGACATTACCCATTATGGCTGATGTGAATAACTGAAGGAAAATGAGTTCGACTACCACAGAGTTTACATAATGAAGTAAACTGCAAAATCCTTTAATGCTCATATCGATTTTATCTACAATAATATATCGCTTACGTTTGAAGAACAGCATCGCTAAATTAACATGCCATTTCAGCTGTTCGCGTTTCCCTGGCTCCACGCAGATAAGGCGATTACGTTCGGGTATTAACTTTAATACAAAGAAGGCGATTTGCATAACACCGCCAGCCAGGGCATCGATCCCATTGAGCGCTGAGGGGGCTGCCCCGCAGGAGGCGGCCCCGCCTCTGGAAGGGAATACCTGCCGCAAGCTCCCATCGCCCCGCTTCGGACCGTGACAGCCAGCGTGAAACATCGCACCCACGCCCTTTCCGTCCATAAGCTCTGGTGTCCGTACTGCACTAACGGCAGCTGATTAATTAACGCCCCGGACGGGGGGGGTTGTACCCAGCAGCGCAGGCGGAGGCTGGGCTCGCCCCATCCCCGCCCCCTCC
The DNA here is from genome assembly GCF_900496995.4 of Aquila chrysaetos chrysaetos. Taxonomy (NCBI): domain Eukaryota; kingdom Metazoa; phylum Chordata; class Aves; order Accipitriformes; family Accipitridae; genus Aquila; species Aquila chrysaetos. The sequence continues at coordinate 22,258,263 of NC_044014.1, read as the reverse complement.
CTAGCCCCGCCTCCCCCCGCGCTAGCCCCGCCCCCGCCCGACGTCGTCTGTCCCTACCGGCCACCGTCGGCCGCGCTTGCGCGGCGGAGGCGATGGCGGCGGCCGGGCTCCGCGGTGTCCTCTGGCAGCGGGCGGCCGCCCGGCTGTGGGCGGCGCGGGCCGCCTCGGCGGCGCCCCCAGGGGCGCGGGCGGGTGAGCGAGCGGGGAGGCGGAAGCAGAAGCGGGGGGGGGCCTCGGCCGGCGGCGCGGCGGGCGTCCTCGGGGCGGCGGGCCGGTGACGCCGGGGTGTGAGGGCGGCGCGACCTTCCCGGCCTGGCTGCGGCTGCCGCTGCCGGCGGGGCCCGCGCCCACCCTGCCTCGTCGCTCTCCCGCCAGCCTCGGAGATGTCCAAGGACCTGATGCCCGGGCCGTACCCCCGCACACCGGAGGAGCGGGCAGCCGCCGCGAAGAAGTACAACATGCGGGTGGAGGACTACGAGCCCTACCCCGACGACGGCTTCGGGTGAGCGGGGGGGGTCCCGTGCCCCTGCGGCCGGGGAGCAGGCCAAGGTCAGCGCCTCCCGGCTTTGGGGCCAGGTGCTGCGGGCTGGTAGTCCCTGCTGCATGCCTGCGGGCGCTGTGCTGTGAGCTTAGTGCTTTGAAGGCACACATCAGTGTTTTAAAACAGGAATAAATGGAATGAGTTGGAGGCCGATGTGAATAAAATGCTGTACGAGAGACTTCATATGCTGTTGTAATGCAAGGCTAAGAGGGATGAACTGAAAGCCATCTCTGGAATAAAGATTTCTGGAGGTGTCTAAGTGTTGGGGAATACTTTGACATGTGCAAAATGCAAGACAGCTAGGGTTCTGTATTTCAGTTAAGCTTGCATTTTCTTCCCACTACTATAGTGTTCCTCCAAGTGGCCTTTTTGGGCTACTTGTTACAATGCCTGATATCAAGGTGATGATTGTGCTAGTTGCATGCATGCATTTAAAACATCTATATGCATAGGAGCTATAAAAATAAGGTAAGGTTTAAGTTTTCTGTTTCCATAGGCCTACCCTATAGTATTCTCTACAAAATTTATCTAAATTAACACAGACATCTTGTATATTTGCTTTTTTGTCTTTCTCACAGGTATGGTGACTATCCCAAGCTCCCTAATAAGTCTTTCCATGAGAGAGACCCCTGGTACCAGTGGGACCAGCCAGACATGAGGCATAACTGGGGAGAGCCGGTAGGAATGCTAGTAACGCTTTTCAAGCTGCTAATCAATGCTACTGTTATTAAATACTGACATGCATGTGTTGTTAGTGCTTTCTGTTTAAATTTTTGTGTGATTGCATCCCCAAGAGCGGGTGTGTGTTGCCTGTGCAAGCAGGACAGTCAGCTGGAGGGAAACGTAGGCTGTGGCCATCAGGGTAAATATTTTGAAAGTTCTGAGGAACGTTAACATCTTATTACATATGAGGAGGGAGACTTTACAAACTTCAGTTTCTCTGTAGGAATAGGAAAGTGTCATCCATTTTCTTTGCCTGATCTGACTCAGTATGAGAGCTTAGTTCAGAATCATTTAACAAAGAAGCCATTGTTTGAGTAAAGTCCTCCTAGTACAACAGAAGTAGCTATTGCTGCTTTATTACTCCAAGGTTGTTTTGGGATAGAATACAAATAAGGAGGTTTTCTCTGAAGAAAGCTTGCAAGATATCCTTAAGAGAAATGGATGAATAGAGCACTTATGTTAACTTTCAAACTTTCAAAATCTGAGTTCCTCAAACTCCTTGTCAGGAGTAACTTTTCAGTTAGTGCATGGTCTTTCTGTGAATGACTGCAATCTGTGATTACTGAACTTGGTAATTGACTTGAGCTCTCCTTACTAAAAGTAGAGTTTATGTAAGCATGGGTATGTAATATATCATAGTATAAACATGCCAGAGCATCACAGCTCTAGAGTACTACAGTAAAGTGCATGTTGTAATAACTGTAGAAGCACATGAAAAAAACCCACAGTGATTCTGTGTTGCTGTTGTGCTTGGTACTGGAAGGCTTGTATAGGTACCTTTGCAGATGGGTTGGCAGTGGGGACCAAGCAGAATATACTGGTGCATCCCAGGTGTCAGGAGATGCCTCTGTTTAGGCAACCGAATTCTGCTCAGTCTGGCTCTTGGGGTTTGATAGTCAATGGCTCTGTGTGCAAAGAGGAAGGCTGGGGAGCTAGAGGCAGTACTTGAGCTGCAAATTATTGAGTTCTCTGCTTTCATTAATGTGAAAGGAGACTATAGGCAGAACGTGCATGGGACTTCCCTATGTATATTTTAAGGCAGAAGCTTAAATGCCCTTCTGCTTCAATCAGGAAGGGCATTAGCTTGCTACCAGCCCTGCTCTTGTGGTAACAGTGGCAGGTGCTCTACCTGTTTTGAGGAACCAGCTTCCAAGTGGCAGGTAGTTGCTGCTTTGTTTGAAATAACACTTCTCCTTCTGTTTGGGTATGTGACTGAACTTCCATAAATGAGGGTACTGATTTGCACCATGCCTTTTCAACAGTGCTGGGGAGCAAATCTAAGGTGGAGTGATTATGTATATAAATAAAAGCTGCTGCTATCCTATAATTAAGCATATTGCCTGGTATAAGCATAGGATGGCATTTGGACTCCTGAGTTTTACTGTAAGTGACAACTTGCTGTGACTGTAGGTAAATCACTTAATCTCCGCTGTGGCTTTATCTCCACTTGCGAGGTGAAGATGAAACAGGTTATGGCAGTTTTGTGAGTGTTGCAAAGCACTTCTTCCCTTGATAAAAGCAGCTTGAGCACTTTTGGTAAATGTGCAGCCATTTTCTTTTGTTCTTTAGATGCACTGGGACTTTGACATGTATATTCGGAACCGCGTTGATACATCCCCCACTCCAGTTCCCTGGCACACCATGCGCAAACACTTCCTTATCTTTTTGAGTACCATGCTGATCATGTTTGGTCTTGGAGAGATCTTTCCAGCTTACAGGCCTGTGGTGAGTGGCATACTTGGGTAAAGGGAGGAAAACTAGCTGTGTTTCTTGTCACTGCTGATGCCCCTAAGAGTGGTTTGACTGAAGCTGAGTGATGAAGGTGAATGCAAAACCCTGCTGCTGGCAGGGGATGGGCCAAGGGATGTTCTGCAGCCTCATCCAGCCCGAGTTGTTCTGTTGACTGGCTTGGCTCAGCTCACAGGTTCTGTTTCATAGTGAGCAGTTCCTGTTTACAGGGAACTAATTTTAAGCTATGCTTCTTACAGTATCCCTTCTTTGGTTTAGGTATTCTCCTTCCCTGTGTGCATCTGCTTGAAGAAGATGCTTTATCTCTTCTCTTGCCCTGTGTTTTTTAGTTATATCTCATGATCTGGATCATTTGGAATGTACTTCAGAAAAATATATCTGACTATACAAACAGGTTTTGCAATATATCATCCTCATGCTGTGAGGTGAACTGTTGGTTAAGATCAAATGCAAGACCACCTTGATGTTTCTGCTAAAGGACATGGGTTTATACAAAGAACTCTGTCTCTGAATATACTTCCCTTGTACTCTACTATTCCTGCTGAAGCACTTAAGAAATAGACATTTGTTGTAAATGTCAAGCCTTGATTTGGGGGGGTGGGATGGGATGAGACGTTTTCCCCTTACCCCTTAATTTGCTTGGTGAATGTGGTGAATTTGCCACTCTTTATCTCTCCTTGTAGGGACCGAAGCAATATCCCTTCAATGACCTGTACCTGGAGAGAGGAGGAGACCCCAATAAAGAGCCATCAGTGGTGACGCACTATGAAATCTGAAAGTTGAAGTGCTCTGTTTCTCCTGTGTCAGCTCTGCTGGGGATGGCATCTTCTTTAACATTCACTGTGGCATATAACATTTGTTCTTCAGTGTTCAACCACTAACTCCAGTGAAATATATCAATGATACCTACTGTGCTAGTTGTCTTCTGTTGGTTTGAGAAGGCTGAACAATGGCCAATGAAGTTGAATGACCTTTGCCTTTTTTCTAAATGGGCTAGTATCTGCGGGGCAAAGTTCTGAGTGCAGTCCTAGGACTGCTGCTAGTTTACGTACCTTGTGCACAAACATTCCTTAGCTAAGCCTGTTTATGCAGATATTGCTTGTTACCAAGTGGCTTACTGCAAGTGCCGCTTGGAGTTGAACTAGTGTCATCATTTAATGTGAAATGATGGGCAGAACCAGACTGGCAAGTGTCAGTGCTTGGGAGTCTCATACCTTGTGAATAACTGTCTGTCCTCACTGGGATTTGGCTTTGATCTCTTCCTGGTCTAGGTGTCCTCTTAAGTGAAGCTTGCACAACCAGTAGGGAGCACTAGTGAGGCACAGAGCCTTGCAGTGTATAGCTTGAAGCTGACAGAAGAGCTGTGGACAGCAGTGGTACAAAAAGGCCAATGAGCAAGTCCAGTTCTGGCCAGACCTGTTCTGCTGTGCCTGGGCTGTAGTCCAAGAGCATAGATGCCCACGTTGCTCCTGTGTGGCCTGAGCTTATCCACCCAAGTTGGAGTTATGCCTGACCCACAAAGTCTGCCTGTCTTGCTGCAAACCACGGGTGTATGACCTCCTATGGCTTTATCAACAGTTTTCTTGGGAAAGTTATACATACAATTTTATTCAGCTCCTAGATTTGTCTGGCTCCACTCTTCATTTAACATAAGGTTTTTTTCCCGCTTGTTACTGGAAGAGACAGTACCTTCAGTACTGATTTACAGTGGAAGTTTTCTCAACTCCCCTATGCTATGTCTTAGACCATGCTGTTTGGCTGCAGGAGTGGGTGATCACAGAAGGCTAAGGGCTTGGGCTGTTCCGGGTGCTTCCTATAAACTGGATGCTGTGCTCTGCTCTCAACGCCCTGTCATGACTCATAGTTTTGTGCCTTAAGAGAAGCAGGTGTTTGAAGACAGTGATTCATGATTTTTCAATCTATAAAGATTTTTAACCCCAGATCTAAAGGACACTTAGCTTGATCTCTGCATAGGGGTTTCTATAAGGGTGTTATGTTCAAGAGAATTACATGATTGAATGCTAGGACATACGAATATTTACATGTAAATAAACCTGATCTCTTTGGAGGTGCTGAACGATCACCATTCCTCCTGGTTTTTGTAAGCTGTCACTTTCTCTTCTAGGTACAGAAATGCTTGCTTTTAAATTATGGACAATGATGTTTTACCCCAGAAGGGTTTCTAAAGTATTTTTTGAGCTGTGGGGACCTAGAAACTGAATTCTGTTACAAAGTATTATGCAGGGGAAAATACTCGTTAGGAGTACTTGAGTGGGTAAGAATTGCCGTCCACTGCAGTTATGTGACAGCACTATATACAATGTTGTGAGAGTTGTAAGAGTCTTCAAGTAAAATTAAAACAATCATAGCAGTAATAGGAACCTTATTTTAGTGTATGTAAAATGATAATGCAGCAGTTGCACAGAGGCAGGTTGCAGCCCATCCGGCTTACTGTACTGCATACCACAGGGCTGCCCTGCCCCAGCATTGTTCACTGCCTCCTCCTTTGGGGAGTTTCGCACCCAGTCTGTATCTAACCAGTAACTTGACGGCGTTATTCATCATTGGGAAGGCATAATATGTTGGGCAGAGAAGATGGCTCAGAAATCCTTAAAAATGGGGTCTGTAGTGTAGGCAAATTTTCTCAAAACAGGAGAGAGGTGACAGAAGAAGGTCTGGGCCCTTCTGCGTTTGTTGTTTTTTTTTTTTCCTGGCAGCTGAAATGCTTTCAGGAATATATTTTCCTAAGCCATGTGCCTTTCCCTCTGTGTGCCCTCTCAGGAAGGCTTGAATCTGTAGCTGAAGCAAAGCTCTTCCGAGAGGGGTGACTTCAGAGGCAGCAGACCCCAGCTCCAGCTACGGTGTTCCTTGCCCTCCAGCATGAACCATTTCAGACTAGTGGATGGAGCGTATTCAAGTATCTTAAAAATAGGAACTGTGCCCAACACCCTTCTGGCTTGGGAGCCCCGTGCTCCGCCCGGGCTGCTGCTGAGGCCCCCGGTCGCGGACGCCCCGAACCTGGGCAGGAGAGACTAAAAGCAGCCTCTCCGCGCCCCCCTCCCCGCTTCGGGACACACCCGCGGGCCGGTAGTGCCCAGACCCCGCAAGGGGACGGGCTCCCGCACCCTCGCCGGCGGTGACGGCTCCCGCCCTGCGCGGCGGCCCCGGGGCCGTCGGCGGTACGGCAGCTGTGAGGGCTCCCGCCGGCGCCTGCGCAGGCGGGGCGGGGTCACGGGCGGAGCTTCGCGGGCGGGGGCTTTTCGGCTCCCGGCGGCCACCGTCGCGAGGGCTCGGCTGCGGGAGCCGCTCGGGCTTGGGTCGGCGGCGCGGCGGGGACGGCCAGCGAGCCGGTAAGGGCCGCCGCCGGCCTCCCCCTCCCTCCTCCTCCGCCGCCTCCGAACCTCTCGGCCTGGCGCGGGCGGCTGCTCCTGGCCCGGCCCCCGCGCCCCTCAGGCTCCGCCACCGGCGGCAGGGGCCCGGGAGCCGCCCCGGGCCGGCCCAGCCCCGCCTGCGGCGCCGCTGCCCTGCCGCGCCCCGGGGCCGGACCCCTTGACCCCGGCGCCCTCCCCCAGCCCCGGCCTGCTTTTCTGCCCTGCCCGTCCCGGTGTCGCTGTGCCGGCTCCGTCCCCAGGTCCCGTGGCTCCGTCGCGACCCTTCTGCCCCGGGAGCCCCGGAGTTCGCTTCCCCTCCGCCGGCGGGCCGGCTTCTGGGCAGCGGCAGGCGGGGAGCGCTTGGGGGGGGAGGCTAGGCTGTTTGACCCGGGCCGCGGAGGGGCCTCCGGCACAGCCGAGAGCCCGTTCTGTGACGCCCGGTGTCTGAGGCCGATGCTTTCTTCCCAGACCTTCCCTCTTTTTGGCTATCACACGGTGTAACGCCGTTGTGCGGAGCAAGCTGGCTAGGTATGTGTGTACACACTGCCGTCTGCACAGTGCTGTGGCACTTAGCGATAGCTTTTGAAAGTACTTGGAGCACAAGAAGTTTCTTTATGTACAGTGGGAGCTGTCATGGAGGAATGTGCTGAGCCCTGCCCTGCAACAACCCCACCTTGCAAACACCAACGATTAGCTGAGATTAGTGTCTCTGTGCCTTCTGTAATCAGGGTTTATAATAAGAATTTATGAGAACAGCCTGGCTATAGGATATTGGGCAGCTGTGAAGGGAGAGCGTCAGAGCAATGCAAAGGGAAGGGGCAGTACAAAGATTTCAAATCGATGCTGGGACGTAGAGACTGTAGGATGGTTTACGTCTTAACCCTTGTGTCATGGCTGTGAGGCCTCTTTCAATTCTCAGGGTGGCTGCTTGTCACCTGGGTGACCTTGGACAAGTCTTTTCTGTTCTGCCCAAGTTTCACCTTTAGCTAAGGGGGATCAGGCTATCAGCTCCTTTGTGTGCTGTGCTGGAAGTCCAGTATCAGCAGGAACTGTTCAAAGAGGAATGGTTGGGTGCCCAGTGGTGGGAGGAGGATTGGGGAAATTGGTAGGAGGGGATTTCTGATTGACAGTATTTGGGTGGTACAAGAGACAGAAGGCCTTGCTAGAGTGATACCTGGGATGATTATCATGGCAGCTTTGAGGGTCAATTAACTGATACAACAACCACAGTCTTTTAGGATATATTCTAAGCCACAAGTATGTCAAGGTAGTGTAGGTGAGGAATTTTTGCCTCTGTCAGCATTGCCTGCATGGTCTGTCATGCTTTAAGAGCATGTGCTTTTACTTTTCACTGTTTAGGTGTGTGCTCTCTGTTTCCCAGTGGTGGGGAGTGCTCTGACCTGCCCGGTTTTGCTTTGCAGACAGTGTTACCTTTTAAGGACACTGTGCAGGAAACCATGGCAGGGGGAGGCTGTGGGGAAATGCTGCTTCTGTCCTGTGGCTCCCTTTGGGGCTGAGGTTTGTTAATACGTTAGCTCTGTAATCGGATGTCTGTAGAAGGAGGAGGAATTGTCATGATTAATTAATTAGAGGTCCTGAGAAAAGCATGAGCTTTCTCAGGAGTCTTAGATGCTATTTTGGGAGATGACACCAGGTGGCAATGGCTCCCTAAAAATTCTCCTATGGAAGAGTCCGATGCTTGTGAATTTTTCTCAGGCAGCCACAAGAGGTTGCTAAAGAAGGGCTTTTTCCTGCTTTAAAGATCGTTGAGTCCTGTCCTGGATACGGACATGCACAGTGTATAGAACGATCACTTCTCTAAGACTAAGACTCAAATCAGGCTTTTTTTTCCGTTCCAAACTCAGAGCCCATTGATTTAAGGAGGAGGTGCTGCTGCATCCCTGCAGAACCTCAGCTGTAATGGTGCCAAACTGGTAGGAGGTGCTTAAGAGATGGTGTGATACTGTGATCTTGGCTTCTTATGTATCTCCTGTGGGCCTTCTCAAGTCTGTTGGCGCTACTGCTGCCTTGCCTTGAGGACCAGGGGCACAGTGTACCTGTTCAATACCTACAGTTGTTCTGTTGATATTGAACCACTCTAAATGGTGCCTTGTTTGCTTTCCTATGTCTGGGTGAGTTATCACAGGCAAGACACTTTACCTTCACGTTCTGTCCTGACTTAAATTTGTGAAAAGAGAACAGTAACATTGACTTCCTTATGCAAAATGCTCTATTGACAAGAAAAGCTGACAATTGATCAATACTGTTCTGCACATTTTTTGTGGCTTGTCTTTGTGTGTTGAATGGAAATTGTGCTGGCCATGCAGTCAGTCCAGCACAGAGGGTAAGGAGTGGGAGCTTGTACCATTCACCTGGCTAAGTTTGTGATGGTTGTGCTCTTCATTGCTTCCTTACCAGTTAATTTACTAGAGGGAAGAAGTCTCTTGGCCATTGTCTAATAATGTTCACAGGGGAGTTACCCTCTCAAAAGCCAAGAAGCAGTAAGGCCTGTATGTACAGCCAGCTCCTACAATTGATGGATTGTAACTGGAGGAGGAAGAGACAAGAAAGGGACTGGTAAGGAACATACCAGCTGTCCTGCTCCCCCACATCAGTGGAGTCAAGTGGTGCTTTGTGCAGTAGGCTGTTGCCAGCAGGCTCACCTGACTCCTCCTGGGGATGTTTTCATTGAAGAGAGGAGACCCAGACAGTGTTCCTGCGCTAGTATGGGAGACAGATGAGTAGGCACTGGAACTTCTTGGCAGAGAGAATGTGATGGAGCCCTAACAAATACTCTGCAAAGTGTGTGCTGGAAGGTAGGGAAGTGAGCTTTAGAGGTCTGTTACGGTGATGAGATGACCTTTCCACCTCTGTTCCTGGGCTGCATGAGGAAATAGTTGCACTTGTCTTATCGTACAAGAGTTCTGTTCAGATTGCACTGGGCCTCTGCTAAGTTGGGATAAGGTTAATGTGAGAACAGCAATAGGCACTTCAAGCTTTGGGAGATACTACTGCAGACTAATACTAAAAAGCATTAATTAAATTCTAATCAAACAGCATGTCCTGATAGTGCATGGGAGAGAAAGAGAGGATGTCCTTAGCTTCAGCCTGGCTGTGGAGAAGAAACCCTTAAAAGAGTGTGGAGTTATTAGCCAGGAGGTCCAAGCCCAATAAGTAATACTGACCAGGTTTCCCTTTGTGTGGGCCTCAGGAGGCCATAGCTTCATATAAACCACAAGATGACAGAAGGCTTTTTCAAAACTGGTTTGGTTTTTTTGGATGGTTTGGCCAGACAGTGGGCTGGCCACAGCAAGCTACCTTTATGAACTTGATTACAAATAAACATCCATACTCTGGCCTGAGTAAGGCCAAACTCTGAAGCACTTAGACTTGTAGCCCTGCATCTGGAGAGGGCCATGGATGCAAACTGTGGTTTAACTGTCAGCCCAGCTAACGCAAACAGTGTCAAGTAACCAGGAGAGCTTAATTACAGCGAGCTGGCAAGATGCACAGTGTTTTGCTGTGCTGCCTGCTGACAGTTTACTTTATTCAGCATGATATCATCTGAGTGCATAGTTAGCAGCTCTGTTTAGCTAGAGTTAAAAGACTGCACTGCAACCAAGCTTGAAAGGTTTAGGAACCACTTATGAGAGTGACCCCACTAGCCTGTGAATGATATATCCACACATCATTTGTGTTACTGACATGCCTAGAAGGCCTGGGCGTAGTCTGGGATGGAGAGGTGCTGGGTGCTTTCTCCTCAGCAAGAACGGGATCCTACATGGAACAATAATTTGTATTTATATTCAGTTTTGCAACCTCCTGGCTGCCTGCTGTTGTTTGACTTGCAATTATCCCACTACATTAATGCCCAGCTAATCTCTCTCCAGTGACATGGGGAAGTTGTGTTCCTATTTTACAGGTGTCAGTTGATCTATCCAGGGTAAATAAAAAGAATTGTTGTCAGAGCTGAGATTGAAACCCAGCAGTTACTTCTGGATCGCTTCTTCTCACCTTCTACCATTTACAAACTCAAGCAGGAAGTCAAATGATTTTTTTTCCTTTCACTTCTCAGAGGACGAGAACAAAGTACATTAACTCAATTGGCACGTGATAGCATTGCACTTTGTTTTCTGTTGCCACGTCACTTTTCTGCTTGGAATTTAGCCTGTCCTGAGATTCATTCTGCTCCCTTTTTGCCTATGTATATACTGGCATCAGCTTGTTCAGAGACAGCAACTAGTGCTTTGCAAATACATTTGTTTAAATTAACATCTGCAGCTGATTTAAACCAGCCTGGACTGAAGACTTGAGTATGTTGCTTAATTTAGATCCCCTTCCTTTTACTGAAACTCTCCTGTAATTTGGGTTTATGAAAAAGAGAGCTATATATATGAAAGAAAATCTGGGATCAGACAGCTGGGATTGTTTGGATTTTTTTCATGAATTCTAAAATACCCTAATTCATTCCTGTGAAACTGTATTCACTAGCTCAGGAAGTAACAAGTAACTTCTCTCTATTGTGAGCAATTTGTTCATGTGGTACCTTCATAAGGGGGATATTTTGTTACTGGTGTGATTATTTTTGTGTTGACTTTATCTGGCTATTCTAACCACTGTGTGAAATTTCTTCTAGAGCCTAGAAAATGAAGCTAAAGGAAATTGAGCGAACAGCAGTCCAGGCGTGGAGTCCAGCAAACCACCACCCCATTTATCTAGCAACAGGTAAAGTTCTTCACAATTTGTGAAGATTAAAGTATGATTCACAGAGAGATTTTATGTAGAGTTGTATTGGCTTTAACTTTCAACAATTCCCACTTTAATAATCCCTGGAAAACTTACAAGCAACATACCAAAAACATTGCAGCCTTAATTTTTTTATAAGTGACCTGTAGAGGTCTATTTGTATGCCCAGCTTTGACACCTTAAAGGCCAGTGATTTTTTTAAACGGGTGACTACATGGCTTTTTTGATCTAACTTCTAATTAAGTCTGTATGAACTCCAACACGTGCTTGCTATAAAAATTAAAACAAAATAAGGTTACTTACTTGGTATGTCTGTGGAAAAAAAAAAATAATTCTAATTGTGTTCATTTAAGGTTACTTTTACTTTGTTGGTCTTCAGACACTATCACATGGTTTGACAATCAAATAATAGAAATACCTTCTTTCTAAAGTTGCATGTTTCAGTTATCATTCAATTTTCAATATTTCTGCAAAACCTTAAATTTGCATTTTGTTGATATTATTCATTATTCACTATTGTTATAATAATTTTATTTCCTGAAGCACAAAGTCAGCCTGTTCACTGAGTTGGCAGTGGGTGAGTTTAGTGTCTGTGTGGAGCCAACAGCTTGGGTTGTCTGCCCAACATGAGAACTAGTCAGCTCTGTCTCCTGCCTGGGTTGTGCAGTGCTGCTGTATTGTTTTACTTTTTTTTTTTTTCAGGGGTGACTGTCAAAAGAAAGTGACAAAAGTTCGGCTGTTGCCTTAAAAGCAACATCACCATTTTTGGGGTAGATAGTCTATTTCTCTAATAAGGACAGATTTTTGGTTGGACCAAAGGTCTTGGCTTCAGTCTGCTTTAGACCACAAACTGCATAGTTTCATAATTTGTACTGCTTTTTAATAGTCTCTTGGGCACTTTCCATGCCATAGGCTGTTACAAAGCACCTCTGTGGTAATTGGGTGACTCTTTGCCTGGCAGTGTCCCATTAGGCAATATTAAATCTACTTTTAGCTTTTATTCTGTAAGCTAGGGAGAAGGAAGGAAGCCACCACTGTGTGACTGCTAGCTGTCCATGGGTTGTTGGGGAGTGTTTAGTTGGCTAAGGCTGAAGAACTTTTGCTGTAGACGAGGTTTAGAAGGCTTGATCAAGACATATGGTTGTGGTTGAGGAGCAGTATACAAAAGTATTTGGGATCATATGTGTAGCGGGATTTCATGATGCGACTGCATTTGTAATTTAGATAAGGACTTCATATCAGAAGCTGTGGCTGCTTGGAAGAGGGTATATGAATTATATTTATCTCAAGAGAGAAAGGTATTTGCACAGCACTGACCCTGATGCCCAGAATTTCTTGAAGAAGTTCTAATTTATTTCAAAGTCTTTGTCATAATTGTTGGTTCCTCTTTCTGAGGTATTCAAACATGTCCTCTCCTTGAACAGGCACAACCAAGGTTGTGTTGACTATCAAGAATAGGTTTCCAGTGCATTGCTCTTTTTGTATCTTGTGCTCTTGAAAAAAGAGCCCACTTGTTTTGCCCTTGTACTTCTGCTAGGAACATCTGCCCAACAACTGGATGCATCCTTCAGTACAAATGCCACCTTGGAAATATTCGAGGTTGACTTCAGGGATCCCTCCCTGGATATGAAGCAGAAAGGAACGCTTCCTGCCTCAAACAGGTACTAGACGCTCATACTGACATATCAATCAGTGGAGCTGGAAGGGGCTTTTCTGGTACAAGAAAGGAGAGGAGATCATATTTTTGGGGTATAAAGTGATCTTTTGGGTCAGTTGACCTCCGTCTTCAAGAACTGAATATTTTTGTTGGCACAAATCATGTTGGGTGTAAAAGTACAGCAGTTGGACCATTGTAGAAGGTTGAAAGGACTTATGTGGTAGTCAGTCAGAGTCATTCTGTATCATGTGAATTTGCTGGGGCTAATGATTTGCAATAAAGAGACTAGAGGAAGAGTGAAACTTGTCTTCCAGCTTTTTAAGACAAGGTGATTTTCTTAGGCTCATCAGTGTGGGTGACATTTGCATCCAGTGTAAAACACAGCCTTGATTTTTAACTAGCAGCTTTTACAGTGGGTAAACATATTTTTCAGATCATAGCTCTGGAAAAGAAGGCATATAGTCCTGTAATCTAATCTTCTATATAGCATAGGTTAGACGAGTTCACCCACCAAATCCCATGTGAGGTCCTGAATGTTTTAAGGTAAAAAAACAACAACAAAAAAAAGAGACAGACTAGCTCTTCCTTTTTAAGTTCCCTTTAAAAGTCTTTTGAAGGAAGCTCATTTCTTTTTTTCCATGTAAGAGCCACAGTCATCTTCAAAGGGAAGTGGCTATATAAGGTGCAGACTGATGGTTATGTTTGATAAGTTGGAAGATGGATGTAGTTTTTGGTAATGCAGATGGTGTCTTGACTTCCACCAAATATTGAGGCCTATGCAAGCTTTATTTTCGTCTTTTTTAGGTTTCATAAGCTGATCTGGGGTAACTTTGGAAATGGGTCCCCAGAGTCCTCCGGAGTGATCATTGGTGGAGGGGATAATGGTATACTCACAATGTACAGTGTGCACCACATCTTGGCTTCAAAGAGTGAGCCTGTAATTGGGCAGACAGAGAAGCATTCAGGTCCTGTTCGAGCTCTTGACTTCAACCCTTTCCAGGTATGCAACATTAAGATACTTATAACCAAATGAAAATTAACCTCCATATTAAAAAAATATGTTTTCCCCTTGTGTATAGAGATTTATAAACTGAAAGAACAGTCTTTAACCTGAAAGAGGCGTGGTAGTTGTGACACAAGGCTGCTTTGGGACTCAGATTTGGGTTCTGTTCACAGCTTTGCCAATGAATTCCCTTGTGACTTTGGTCAAGTCTCTTATTTCTCTGTAAAAACATGTCTTGTAATACTGTTACGTGTTAGACCATTACCCATTTGAAATAAGAACTTTTTTTATTTGTTCAGTTGGTGTTTAATTCAGTGGGGCTCTGATCACACTTGAAGGGACTGCAGCATAAGCGAGTAGTGAACAGAACACAAGTTCTTGTGGTAGCACAAAGGCAAATTGAAAGTTGTCTGCAGACCCTTGTGGGAAGCCTGCATCTTGTCAGAAGAAATGTCCCTGGTGCCAGGATGCAGGGCAAAGGCTCAGCTGGCCAGAGACAGCAGCTTCCAGGCCTGTGGCAGAGTTCCATGATGAGTAACACCAGCACATGTAGCTTGCTAGACAAATTTTAAACAGGTCTGTACCATGGCACAGCTGAAGGCACGGAGGCCAGAAATGTGCCTGGTTTATAATCCAGTTAGTACCCTTCTGTTTACCAGTGGCTGTGAAATGCAGCTCTCACCTCACTTTGGAAGCTTTTGGGTTTTTTGCTTACATTTATTTTTAAGAAATCTGTTCTCTTTCCCTGTGAAACTCAGCTGAGCTTTTCTTTTTTTCGACAGAGTAACCTCTTGGCTTCTGGAGCCAACGATTCTGAAATTTTCATCTGGGACTTGAATAACTTCAGTGTGCCTATGACTCCAGGGGCTAAATCACAGGTAAACAAGTTTTTCTCTGGGCAATATCCCTGCAGTTTTATATCTCAGTAGGCAAGGCAAAAAGATGTGAGTGTGTGGAGTCATCCTGGTCTAGTCAGTCTGTGAAGGGGAAATGACCTTGATGTCTGTCACGAGAAAGATGAATCAGAACTGACTGATCAGCTTCATTCTGGGGAGGTGGAAAGGGTGTTATAAGGGTGGAGAGGTAGGCTGGCAAGCTCTGGAAGGATGCACTTTGCATGGATGGGTAAGCTCTTTGTGGATTTGAATCAAGTAACTGACCAGTTTATCTTGTGATCCAGCTGGTGCATGTGTGATGGATTAAGAAGGCTTATTGGACCTTCTCTGAGGAATGAATTTACTTCAGGCTTCAGCTGAAGCTTTTCATATCTCATGAAAGTAATATACCTAGCAGAGCCAGTGAGCCATTTAATGCATCTTGGCTATTACTCACAGATAATGTTTCCGGAGTTTGAAGAGGAAGAAGCTTCTGATCTTCTGATGCTGATTAAGTTATTCAAGGCAATCAACTCTTGAAAGTAAAAAAATCGTAGTAAATTTGCCTAAAAGCAGGCCAGGTTTTTCCTGCAACAGGCAAGGACACAAATGGGAGACTTATCTCCTGCATTGCAGTAGATACAGTAACGGCAATTAGCCTTGATTGCTTCATCGTTTTCCATCTTGCTGCACCCCTGAAATGTTGCACAAGGTCATCTTTCCATTTAAGTTCATCCCAGGAGTCAGGGTGGAAGCATCTATGTTCCCTCAGCTGCAGTTCTCTCTGGACTGATTTATGATACATTTGGCCAATGCAGAATCCAGTACCTGCTCCCAAAATGCAAAGGTGCTTTCCCAGGTGACCTTCCGCGTAGAACTTGACTGTCCACTGTACATTCTGAGTAAAGGACTTTCCATGGTCCCTAGTCTTTCTGGTCAGTGCTGCTATTTCCAGTTAGTTGATCAGTGATTGAAGAGACAAATCTATATATCCTCAAATCCCTTAGTTAAGTTAGTGACAGAATCCTGTGATTAGTGTTCCCTCAACATGGGAATAATGGATGTGTGGCCTTTCCTGTCTTGGCAGCCTCATGAAGATGTCAGTGTGGTGTCCTGGAATCGGCAGGTGCAGCATATCCTGTCCTCCGCTCACCCCAGTGGCAAGGCTGTGGTTTGGGACCTCAGGAAGAATGAGCCTATCATCAAAGTCAGTGACCACAGCAACAGAGTGAGTGGAGGAAAGCCTGTGATTCTGACTGGCTTACAACATGCCACATGTGACTGCAAAGCAGTAGCACAGGCTCTTGGGATCAAGTGTTTTTACTGTGGGAGCTGTTGGGGCTGGTTCTCTTGGAACTGTAGCATCAAAGCACTTATCTCTTTTTTTTTCCCTAATGAAATGGAGAAACAAGACCCCTATCTGTTCTTAAAATTAGGGCACCCTTGCATTCAATTTCTATGTTCACAGCTCATTTATGAGAAGCCTCCTGTGTTTTACTCCCAGCTGTCTTCCTAGACCAGCTTTGAACTAGTCCTTCAACTTCTGTATGGTTAGTGTGTTTTTTGCTGTGTGGAGAAGTGTCTGGGTTTCAGCTGGATAGAGTTAATTTTCCTCTGCCTAAGTTAAGGCTTTTTCAGTTTCCTGTGCTCTGCCAGCAAGCAGGTGTACAAGAAGCTGGGAAGGAGCACAGCCAGGACAGCTGACCCGAACTAGCCAAAGGGATATTCCATATCATAGAACGTCATGCTCAGTATATAAACTGGGGCAGGCGGGGGGGGGGTTGCCAGGAGGGGCAGATCGCTGCTTGGGCATTGGTCAGTGGGTGGTGAGCAATTGCATTGTGCATCACCTGTTTTTTTATTTTATTATATTCCTTTTCATTACAATTATTATAATAATATTTTTCATTATTATTGTTAGTATTACATTGTATTTTACTTTAGTTATTAAATCATTCTTATTTCAACCCACGAGTTTTACTTTTTTTTCTGATTCTCTTCCCCATCCCACTGGGGCAGGGGGAGTGAGCGAGCAGCTGCATGGTGCCTAGTTGGTGGCTGGGCTTAAACCATGACAAGAAGGTAGAAATACTTGCTTCCCACATCAAGACATTGCTAGACTTGCTTTATGTCAAGCATTCTAGGCAAGTTAAGTGCAGAATGATGTGGCTCTGGGCCATTTTTGCTATTGCCAACTTGCTTTGCTGAGTTTTCAGCCTATGTTATTTTTGTCCTTAGATGCATTGCTCAGGAATGGCCTGGCATCCAGAAGTTGCAACCCAGCTAGTCCTTTCCTCCGAGGATGACCGCTTGCCAGTGATACAAATATGGGACTTACGTTTTGCTACCTCTCCTTTGAGCCAGCTGGAAGGGCACACGAGGTGAGGGCCTGCTTGTTCTGTTGTCTTTTCAAGGATCTTCGTCTTTAAAAGGCAGGCACCTGGGAGACTGGACTTAGGACAACTATGATTTTTTGCTAGGCCTGCTTTGTTTCACAGATGAATCTGATTGAGGGTAGAGATGAGAACTAGCATTTCTGAGCTTAAGCAGCATTTCTGCTGCTTTCTTGGTGACAGGGTGGGAGAGTGGACTGGGTATGAAATATGACTGATTTGTTTCTGATCTATTTTAGGGGAGTTCTCTCCATCTCTTGGTGCCAGGCTGACCCTGAACTGCTGTTGAGTAGCGCCAAAGACAACCGGATCTTGTGCTGGAACCCAAGTATGGGGGAGGTACATAACCCCAGCTATAAGTACACATGGTCTGCTTTATACAGAGTTGTGTGCTATGCTATGTATGTGTCCCTTCTCTATATCCTTGTCGAGTGTCAATGTAATTTCCTCCAGTATGTATTCTGCATTCTTCTGTCTGGAGTGAATGAGACTGAAAACAACAGAGACAGGCAGAGATTTTCTCTGATATATCTGTGTCCAGAGATCATAGAGGGAAGAAAGCTTTAACTAAAACTTAGTTTCAGCTAATTATGATTACTCTTGCTATGTTCACACATGTAGTCTTCTCTCTGTCCGTTTGTTTCTTCTTCTTCCTTTTCCTAGGGTAGTAAGTTTTTGGGGGGGGGGAAACTTGAAGGAGAATGAGGAGCATTTGTTAGGGTCATTGAAAGGGGAACAATGTAATTAATATGTGTGTAAACTTTATTCATAGTACAGTGGTTTCACATGTGTGTGCTTATTTAGTCATGTATCTCAAAATTACCATCTTTGAAATATTTTGGTATCACCGGAATTAAAATAGGACTGTGTAAAAAAATTTTTCTGCACACCTACTCATTCAATGCTGAATCTCTGGATAAAACTGAATTTTGAACTTTGAACAGAATTCAAGCAGTTGATCTTGCTGATAGCATGGGGAAAGTACTCTAATAGTACTGAAGAAAGTCCAGCTGGGAGCCCCAGGCTGGATTCATTTAATGGGACAGTTTCACTTAGCTGACCACCTTTGCCTTGGTGGCATGGAAAAAATATTCCATTTCCATAAAATGCATGAAATGCTGCTGTTGTGGGTTCATGGGATTTAATGCTTACTCTGTACAGATGTCTAGTGGTTAGAAGAGAATCAGACTCTGAAAGGTTCCTGAAGTCTAATTTTTACTAAAGTCTTTTCACTGTGTTTTAGCAGAAAAATTAAAATAAAACAATTTTAGTGCAGCTGGCTCATCTTTATGCATGCTGCTGTAGATTTGCAGAGTCCAAATTCAACTTAGGCATTTATGCACAAACTATTGTTAGGGGGCTGTTCTTGACTTGGTACCAATGAATAGAAAATTTTCAGGTGATACAAAAATTGAGAAGGTTTTCAATAGTAGGGACAGTACAGTTTACAGAATGGCTGATCTGGTGAGTTTGGGGAAGAGTTGGTTTCTTTGTTTTGAGGGGATATTTGGGAAGGGGGTTTGTCCTTTTTTTTTTTTTTTTTTTTTTAATTTAGCAATCCAGATTTTATTATAAGCAAATGTAAAGTTTTGTACCTGGGAACAGAAAACAGATCATGTTCTGACAGGGAAGGAAGCTGTGATTCTCTGTGCTTTGTGCCTGTGAGGCATAAAGGAAATCTCTTAATTTTACAGACTGGAGGTTCAAAGTCAAGGTTGTGTTAGTGAGTTGCTCAACATCAGGCAGGAAGTCTGTGACTGGGCCATGAACTGAACTTTGGATTTTTGAGTGCTGGACCAGAAACTTGTTGGCTGCAAAATCCTTCATAGTTCATCTGCATCTATTACAGTCCTCTTTTGCTGTTCTACTTTTTTCTGTAGACTTTTATTTTCCTTGTAAAATTTATTATTCCAGACTATTCTTTCTGCTTACGTGTTCTTGCTCATGACACCTTTTTGCCTTTTGGCTTCTGGTTTTCTTGTGTTGTTTTCTGATGTGTCTCCCTTGGTTAACAGCAGGTGTGACAGTACTGACTTGTTGCGTTTGCATTTTGTTCTACAGTAGGAATCCCATGGTACAGCAGCTTTCTGTGGCTTTCTGCCATTTGGGCTCAATGTGCTATAACTTGGTTGCAACGTGTCTTTCAAGAAGCAAAAATAAGACACTTGTATACAGTGGTGATATGCAAATAAAGTGACACACTTGCTGTGGGCAAGTAATTTGGGGAAAGCAGGGGACTATTTGTGTTGTGCTTCTGCCTTCTCTCTTTCTGTGATAGGTGGTTTACGAGTTGCCCATTCGGAGTCAGTGGTGCTTTGACATCCAGTGGTGTCCTAGGAATCCTTCAGTCTTCTCTGCTGCCACTTTCGATGGGTGGATCAACATTTATTCTGTTATGGGTGGGAACTTAGAAGCTCAGCAGAGGACGCAGGCTGACAAGGTAAAGTCCTGTGAGCACGTTACGGCTTGACAAATCAGCAATTACTCACCTGGCTTCTGAGAGCATTAGAAGCATGTGTGTGTAACAGTATGATTTTTAAGTGATGCAGTCTGTCCCACCCGCCAGGACATATAGCTGTATGGTGTGGGAACCAGAAGCTACCTGTGTGGGGACTTAATATCCACCAAGTACCAAAGGAACTACATTGCCTCTTGACAAAGGTGTCTCTGAATTTCTTGTAGAATTCATTAAAGTGTGTAAAGAGAGCCAAGATCAAGTATAGTTTTGATGTTATATATATTTTATGGCTATTGCTACTAGACTAAAAATAAAGCAGCACACCTGTTGGAGCAACAAGCTTGTCTTGTCATTAGATTAAAATTAAATACATTGATACTAATTAATACATGTTTGTTATTAGTTCAGCAGAGAATTCTAAAAACTAGCTTATAAGCCAGTACTAGCAATTTTCCTCCAGTTAATTGACTATAACTTGGAGCATGTTAATATTTTGATACTGAAACCCATTACTTAGCCAATGAATAGATGGGCAAACTCTGAACAGATTAAATGTTAGTACCGTCTAAAATTTTACTTTTAATCTGGTGTCTGGTCTTTTAATTCCCTCCCTCTCTCCCAGCCAACAAATGCCTTACAATACAGGTTTTAAGAGAATACGTGTGAGCTGGCTTAAGTGTTATTTATATAGTCATTTACAGCTGACTGAGTTCAGTTTCACAGGATTTGCAAGAGAAAGAAAATACTTTATCAAGCAACAGCTGTAGGAGAGTAAGGATTTATTTAACCCATGGAGAATTTTCTTTCTGTGAATTCTTCATGTGCATGCGCCACACTTCCACTCTTCAAAATTGGAGAACAGTAGGGTAGAATAACTCCTAGATAAATAGAATAACAAATAAGAACAAAAATAGGAGGAGATAATGACAATTATGGAGGCGGAGAGTTCATGAACAAGGGGCCTCTTTCTTCTGGATTCCATGGTATCAGGACAGAAACTCTGTAAAAGACCTGGTGGTTGATGTTACTGGTACCCTGCTAGTGTGTATCTATTTTTTGAAGATTTAGAGGGATTGATTTATTAGGTATAAGCTGTTTCTCCAGGAAATGGTCTGTCTTTGGAATTGGTTTCCCCTCAAGAAAGACTTGAAAGACAAAACGTGTAGGTCTTGCCTGTGATTCTTTGTTTGGCAACCTTAGCTTGATGAGCCTTGTGTTGCTTCTGTTCAGGTATGCCCTTCAGCTGTAGTATTTTAGAGCTGTGCCCTATGGTCCAGTCAAACTTGAACAGGGTTATCTTTAGCAAACAACAAATCTATGCCAACAGTGTTAAAAATTAAGAATGCTTGTGAACAGCATTGTATGTATGCTCACTGACTTCCTAAATGTCAGAAATCCAGATGAGAGGCTACTTTTGACACTCCCTTGTCTAGGCAAGAAAGTCTGGAGAGATTATTTCACTATTCTCATCTAAGCTATAAATGCTTGAGACAGTCCATAAAACTACCCCATTTGAAAGACCCCTAAACCAGAAAGGGAGTCAGCATTCCTTTGTGAGCAAAACAAGAAATAAGCTGGACAACTTTTGACCATATGTTGTCACTATCTTGCATAAAACTAGTAATTTTGTAACTCCTGTGTTTATGAGCTGGGTGCTAGGCCAGGCAGTGTATGTTAGGGAATTTGCATCTTGCTAAGGAAAAATTACTTGAAAATGTCTCAAGGTGAAGCTTTCTTGAGAAATAATTTCTGGAACTGTTTGGAAATACCACTTCTCTCACACAGAGGCTTGGTGGTATTCCAGGGAGAGGTGCTGTAATAGCCTTTTTCTTCATCAGTGAGGAAAGTAACTAATTACTAAGCAATAGTTTTTTGTGCTTACCCTGTACAGAGAGGAATTGAATTATGTCTTACTCCTTTCTCCATCTGATTTTAGATCTCTTCATCCTTCAACAACCTGGATCCCTTTGGCACAGGACAGATCCTTCCTCCTCTGCAGGTGCCAGAGCAAGTAGCTCAGACCACCTTGATTCCACCATTAAAAAAGCCACCCAAGTGGATTCGCAGACCTGTGGGGGTTTCATTTGCAGTAAGTGAATGGAGCATTGTTAGCTTAAAATGCAACAGGTGTGTCATCTTGTGACACAATCCTTTTCTTTAGCTAGAGAAACCTTTTATCTTCCCACTGCTAGTTGTTTTGATGCCTGTTTAAGGTGCAGTATGGTGTCCCATGGAGGAAAGCTCAACATTCAGATATATTTCCAACAAGAAAGAGTCCTGCAGCAGAGAATGGGAGGTTATAAGTAAGAGTTAACAAAGCTAAGGAAGACTCATAAAAGCTGTCCTTGTAGGCTGTGACATGCATTCCCATTTTCCTCTGTCTTTCTCCTTCCTATCCAGGTATTTAATTTTCTTCACCTCTTTGCTACTAAATCAAAAGGCTGAATTGTTCTTTTAGGCTGTGGCTTGACTTGTTCTCTGTCTGTCTAGTGCCTGCCATTCACATGATAGTTTCTGTCATTGCAGCCTGCCTCTCCATGTCAGAAAAGAACAAACAGTTCCAAATGGTACTTTTTCCTCTGTGCCTCTCTGGCATTTGCAATTAGTTAGGCCTGATAGCACATACAGAAGTGCCATGGTTATCAGTCTTCAGCTGAAGGGCTTGTGATGTGAACTCCCTCAATGTCCCTACCATCCATACACATTAAACTGTTTGGGTTCCTTGTGATCACAGCTGGAGCTTGAGTCCACCGTGCTGAATGAAGAGCTGAGTTGCTTTTATCTTCATTTATAAGAATGCTTACTGTGACTCCCTCTGTCTTTTTCAGTTTGGAGGAAAACTTATTTCCTTTGGTCTTGCCAAAGCTCCTGGACAGCAAATGCAGCAGACATACTCACACCAAGTATTCATCAGTCAAGTCACTACTGAAACTGAATTCCTGCTCCGATCTAGAGAACTGCAGATGGCCTTGCAGTCAGGGAACCTCCTTGATTACTGCCAGGGCAAGATCCAGACAGCCAAGTTGCCATTCGATGAGAACCTTTGGAACTTTTTGAAGGTAGGATGGCTGTGGTGAAACAGAGAGGTCAGTTCTTTTACAGTCCTGGGGTGGAATGTGTTCATTATGGTCCTCTCTAGCCATTTATATTCCTGTTCTTTAAGATATAAAATGGAACTGAATGGGCTAGTTACTTGTCTAAAGAAAAGTTTTTGCAGCTGAGGTCTTAGAGGTTGCCTTACTTTTCAGTAGGAATGGTCTTTTAAGTGGAGTTGTTTGGGCTTACTGTCAAGGTGCTAGACAGGATTTTCTCATCTCAGCCCACTGCCAAGCTGTATCTGCCTGCTACCTGTGGCACTCTACTGTTACTATTTCTCAAGGCAAAGTCCAAATGGGCAATGAGATACCCCAGTAATAAGGGAGAGGTGTGGTGGTATCAGGACTGACTGTAGCCCCACACGTGATGATGGTTTCATTGACAATTTGGTAATATGAAAGAGTTTGGTAACAAGGAGTGGCCGCCCTTCTGCAGGGGCAGGGCTTAGCCTTGGTAGTGTTTTACAGACACT
The DNA here is from genome assembly GCF_900496995.4 of Aquila chrysaetos chrysaetos. Classification (NCBI taxonomy): domain Eukaryota; kingdom Metazoa; phylum Chordata; class Aves; order Accipitriformes; family Accipitridae; genus Aquila; species Aquila chrysaetos. Next base: position 22,235,179 of record NC_044014.1, on the reverse strand, counting down.
CGTAGGCAGACTGTGTGGGATGGGTTGTTGTCTAGGTGGTGACAGTAGTCTTCATTGCAAGGGTCATTGCAACAGTGTCTTCAGCTGCATTGGATGAGATTCGTCAAACTGTCATTCTAGTAAATTTTTATAATCCAGCTGGCCCATGGTCCTGTGAGACCACTCCAGCATATACAAGATCTATTTCTATTGATTGTCTTAAACTACAAACCAAGCTTCTGTACAAAAGACTGTTCTGCATGACCATTTCTGCATCTGCAAGAACAGTTTCTACTGACTGTTTACAAGTATCTTATCCATGCACAGTTTGGTCATTTCTGTAGTAGGAACAGCCTGGGACTTACTGAGACAGACAGATTCTCCTTGCAGAAAGTTAATCACGCATTAAAGCATACAAATAGTGCCTCTCAATTAGGCTGCATGCAGCCTGTGGGAATCTGTGGAACTGTCTGAAATCCCCACCCAGGGAGCTTCTGTAACAATTAGTTAACTAATTTTTGTGAAGCCAGCTAGGAGTTCAGGCAACCACCTTGTCTCAGTTTCATCCGGACTCAAAACAGTCCATTGTCTCTATGCAGAGATTAGCTTGGCAATTCCTAGACCATCCAGGGAATTAATAACCAAGTACACTAAGTATGCATACAGTCATAGCCCTGATACACAATTGTAACTATGTGACAAACTTGAATTTCACCCTTTTATCATGATAATAACTTAAATTCCATAGATTTTTCCCACAGTAGTCATTAGGTAGACTTGTCATAGTTGTGTATCTATAAACTGAGCTCTACACTTTGCTGCTGCCAGAAGCAGCCAACTGTTGGCAGTGTGTAGATGTCTAGGATTTTACATATTTTCTTGTCTTTTTCAATATCATTTGGGACTCAGGTGAACCTGGAGCAGGAGTCCAGGACTAAACTCCTCAAGCTGCTGGGCTACAGTAAAGAGGATCTGCAAAAAAAGGTAAGGGGTGTTTCCAATAGAGAGAAACCTTTACAGGACTAAAGCTGCTGCAGGAGAGTTGTAGGGTCCCTACTGGGAATGAGTGAGTGATCTCATAGCACACAAAAGACCAAACTGTGTGAAATTTCAGCTGAGAGGCACCTCAAGTATCCCCCATTAAAAAGCAAATGCGGGCACTTTTAAGGGTATAACTGTAGCTGTACTGGGTCAAACCAAAGGCATCTTGAGCACAGTTATCTTGCTTCCAGTTGTTGGTGCTCTGGGAAATGTATACAGTGCAGTTGAGAGCTGCTTCTAGCATCCAGCTCTCTGCATCTCAGGGTATTCCTCAGCCAGGAAGAAGGTGACAGATGAAGGCAGTCTGACATAGCACTGATGGAGCTGCAGGGGAGGAAACTTTTGCAGCAGCATGGACAATGCTCTGAAAAGGATAAATAACCTCTGATAGGCAACCAGCCAGGAATAGGGAGAGGTGGAACTTTTCAAACAGGTGAAAGAGCTGGGGGAATTGTGTCTGGGGCATGCCAGTCACTTGGTGGCTTTGCTGCCCAGGTGTTTAACTTTGATAGGGGCTTCACTGTGAATGTCTGTTACTTTTCTAGATCACCTCATGTTTGAGTAATGGGATCTCAGATAAACAGCCCCTTCCTGAGGCAGATGAGACAAATGCTGCACAGCCAGATCAGGTATGTCCTGTACCTCTTGCCAGTCTGGGAGAGCAGTGGAAGGCAGAATGAACAGGAAGGTTTAATTCCAACTACAAGTTGTTGGGCTCAATGCAGGCATCGCAGAGGGCAGTTCACAGTCCTGTCAGACCCTCACAGGGTCAGACCAAATGATGATAGCAGTCCCTTCTGGCTTTAAAACAAATCAGCGAATGATGAAGATGGACTCCTGGCTATTAACACTGCAAGAAGGCTTGCTTCACCAGTGCTGATTTCTTCAGTGATAGAATTAGCCTCACCCCAGCTTAACTTTATGCTACTGTTCTGGATTTCCTCTGTGAAGCTTCTGCTGTGGTATTTCTTTTGCATTTCTTCCCTTTTCACCTCTACCCTTCGAAATGTATTCTCACATGATTTTGGGATGTCCATCTTCAGATGCCTTCCAAGGCCTGGTTCACCGTGCACTGTAAATTTTGCTCCTCTAAGGTATCTAAAACTGCTATCCTCAGATTAGTAATCTTCTTCACAAACCTTGCTTGCTGAGATATTCTAGGGGTAGCAATTGTGTCCTGCATTTCAATACAGCACCAAGCATGGCTGTGATCTTACCTGTTAGTTACAGATATCACTTGTCCCTATTCCATCCAAAATTCAGTTTGCTCAAAGGCTGGCAGTTGAGTCGGTGAATGTTGGCCAGTGATACTGTTGGCATTGCATGTCTTATACTGTCAAACTCCTAAGCTTTGTCAATAGCAGCACTGCTCTTATTGCTGCCCCAGTGAAACTGTGCAGCTTGATAGAGCAGTGACAGGAGGCATGATGGGTTTCCAGGTTGAAATCAGATTTATGTGAGCATGCTCAACTAAATGGAGAGCAGCCCCATCCCACTCAGTAATCTGTTAAACTGTTTTGGGCAGGATCTGTGTGTGCAATGAATTAACCTCTTGCACTCTTTGCACAGCTTTTGATAAATTCCAGTGATGATGTAGCTGCTATTTCCTCCTCTTCAGCCTTTTTCGACAACCTCATCCCACAGAATATGAGCACGTTGGAGATTCCTGTCACAGAAGGTAGGTTACATGAAATGTGTTTCTGCCCCCTTAGGAAAAAGGGAGAGGAGGAAAAAACCAGAAAATTACCAGGAAGAATCTGGTCCACTCCAGCAGATGGGTACTTTTAAAACACATGGCCCCTTCCAGTGTCATGCAACATCTCTCAGCATTGTGCAGGAAATACTCTTTGCAGATAAGAGACCCATTAAAAGTATAGAAGAATCTTTTAGATGATGGAAGACTTACTGTCAAGCCAGTGTGTTTTTTTTAAACCTAATTTGGGTTTCCAACTCTTCTTTTAGCTGGGCTTCCATACTTTATTGTTTTTTACTGCCTGCTCTTTAAAATGAGCATCATTAATGCATCTGGATGATGTCCCTGTGGGTTAACTCTGCTTCTCATCTCTGTAGATACGGATGGACTCATCAGCCAAGCCCTTTTGTTGGGGAATTTTGAGGGTGCAGTGGAGCTGTGCATGCGGGCAGAGCGCTTTGCTGATGCCATCATCTTAGCTATAGCTGGTGGGGAGAACCTCCTAAAGGAGACCCAGAAGCGCTACTTTGCCAAGCGTAAGACAAAACTCTCCCTGGTAAGTGATAGTTTTGTGTACCTACTGAGCAGGGGAAGGTGTGCGATATCTTGGCAGATGTTTGAATATATGTAGAAATGCTTTGGCAGGAAGTAGAATGTCGTCAGAATCTGTGCATCTCCTCTTGGCTAGACATTCACTCTAATCTCTTGGTAGTTTTATGACAACTTCATGTTGCCCACCTAGAATGTCTGTGTTCTCTGTTCCTTTTTTTTTAATCTAATGGTTTCTGCCTCAGCTCCCCATCCTTGTAACCCGTGGAGCATACCGCCCCTTTACACCTTGGCTAGGAAGGTCCTAGCTTATTAATTGACAAATGAGGAAGTGTAATGGGGGTTGGGATATCCTGATAACTATATTCCCAGTCTTTGATACTACCTGCTCTGAAGCAGGATATGTATTAGATCTTTGCTCTTGCCTAGTTTGGCTGTTTTCATATTCTCTTAAGTGCTTTGTTGGGCTTTTTTACTTTCTTTAGAGGCATTGGGTTCCAATTACTGTTAACATTGGGATGCTGGGATTGGTGGACCTTAATGTACAGTGAGGTAGTTGCTGCATAGTGGGAAGTGTGCCTGAAAGTGAGCTATCCCTCTGGGTGCACTTGCTGAAGCAGTCAGCTTATCTTTGTCTTCAGTGACTGGCAGGCCTTCTGCTTCCCTTACAGCTGCTTTCCTCCATTGTGCAACAGAACTGGCAAGATATTGTTTGCACTTGTGATCTACAGAGCTGGAAGGAGGCACTGGCCATCTTGTTAACATACTCAAAGCATGAGGACTATACCCAGCTCTGTGGTATGCAGCATACTATGTTTTGATGTGATTTCCCTTAGGAGAGGGCAACTCTGGACTGCTTTCAGAAAGAAGTAGATACTGTTGAGGAAGGAAAGCACTCCCTACTCATTACAGCTAGCTGGAACTTCTTAAATAAGTGTGGACTGTTGAGTTAGGAGAATGATATATGCACACTGTAGCTGTGAGTCATAGTAAAGTTATATATGCTGATATTTCCTGTCACCTCTACCAATAGCATGGAAAAAAACAGGATAGGCACTAGACTGAGACACTAAGAGGGTGATACTTACTATTTAGTTACTATTTTTGGGGGGGAGAAAGGGATTTCCTTGACAGTAAAAGGTCAGGTGGCTTCACTCCATCTGAAAGAGGTTTACCATTCCAGCATATTCCCCTCTCTTTTAAGCTGAGAAACAAGGGTTAATAAATGTTTGATGGCTTCAGTAGTTTCCTCAGCCCTGTTAATAGTCCAACATGCTCAGCAACTGGTTGTTCTGAGAGTCAGAGTTCAGGAACAGTCTAGTGACTGAATCTGATTAAGTTACTCACGTTGCTTAGCTGGGAACTAGCTCCTGGCTGATGGGAACAGCTAAGTGCTGTTGGAGAAATGCCAGCACTTTATACAAGTAAGATGATACAACTTGAAATGCAAGAAAACATGACATCTTTTACAGACCAAATTCTAGGCTTGGAATGTGGCAGTGGTGAGATAGCTCCAGCTCACCTTTATATCCTAGCATTTGCTAAATGTTGACAACTACCAGATTACTAGCTGTCCCTGGTACTGGACACTACTGTTACCTGGAGATTCCCACACCTCTTTGGAGGGAAAAAAAAAAAAAAAAAAAGCATTGGCTTTTTCACTGAATTAATTTGTCATTTTTAAGGGTTTTTCTTTCTTTTATATGTCTGGGCAGACATATGAATATTGGCAGATTATAAAAAAATTACTTCTTTTTTCAACCAAGTTGGCTTTGGGATTCCTTAATGATGTCAATTTCTCTGTGTTATCCAAGAATTAGGTGTAGATCCAAAGCTGTCAACACCTTTTCATGACAAGCCACAGTAGGATTGCTAAGAGATGAGCATTGGGGTTAATGAGCTCTTCAGAAAGAGTATGTGTTAAATGTTGGCTGTATTTTTTCCTCTCTAGATATGCTGGGTGCCCGCCTAGAGTCAGAGGGAGATGCAGCGCTGTCCAATGATGCCTGCCTCTGCTATATCTCATCAGGCAATGTGGAGAGGTTGGTGGAATGCTGGGTAAAAAACCATGAGACTTCATCACCCCTTGCCCTGCAGGTACAGGTGCTATAATGTTGGTTTGACTCCTCTTTAGGCCAGTCTGGTAGCCCTGATCTGTCTGCATTATGCCATCAAACGGAGTATCTGGCTTCCAGCACACAATGGAGACGTGTTCGTAGTCACCAAGGTATCTCCTTCTAGCCTGGATTATGGGCTTACATCTAAAGGAGATGCACTCTTAAACATTAAGGGTTTGTGTGTTTAGAGAGTACTGATTACATTGCACATAAATCCAGCCATGGACAAGAGTTATGGCCTACCCACCTGTCTTTGTATACTGACATCACGTCTGAGCTTCCTTTTAGTCAGAGAAGTTTAGACTGTACCTGCTTTCTTACTGGTAGTTGCCTGGGAGTACATTTGCTGCTGTGCTTATTATGTCTAACTGTAATGCTCCAGTTATCTGGCTGTACCTTCAGAACAGCCTCTAGCAAAATAAAATAGTCTAGACTCTATTATTGCCACTGCAAGTAGAATGATGATGTATGGGAAGTCACAGCTTGTAGATGAATCAGCGCTTCTAAGTCAGTGTTGTTACCTACCTGTTACTCTTAAATCAGTCCTGGTTAAGTCACTAACCCCCTATTGTGTTCATCAGTCGCCAGAATGAACTAGACAAGTCTTCCACTCGGATATCTGCAGATAATGCCCTCTGCTACAGAGTTCCCTGGTTTTGCAACCCCACTAGTGAATAACAGCAACAAAAAGGCATCTTAAGCATTCCTGGTTATGTTTGAAACTGGCCTCCTCCCAGTTATCAGCCAACTATGCATATATCATTCCACAGATATAAACATTACTTTGATTTCTAGGAGTTGAAGGAGCTTTGAATAGTTAAAAACCTTCTGGTCTGTTTGTCAGCAGTAGTAGTTTTTCCTAGTGAATTTCTCCTGGTATGGTTTTAATTCTTCTTCTTCTTCCAAGCTGATAGCTTGTAACTCCTAGAGTTACAGTAGTAACTTCCTAGTAAAAAGATCATAGTTGATTGGAATGTCCTTGTGGCTTCTGATTTTCTGTTTTCCCTTACCATAAAAGTAGCAGTGTCAGGGTTTGCTTCCTGGTTCCTGTTTTTCTCCACAAAGTGCACCTGAGGAAATGGTAATGAGTGGTAGTATCTGGTGCAGAGTGGAGTAACTTCTGTTCACATTGGACCCAATGTCAGTTGAAAGTGGGGAAAGCCATCTGGTATTGTCTCAGCCTGAGATGGACCGGTAAAGCAAGTCAGATTCTGAGTGGTTTATTTCTTCCCTCCCCCTGACTTATTCAGGATCTCATAGAGAAGGTGATGGTGCTGAGCAGGTCCATTGAGATGCTCCGAGGCACAGCAGGACAAGCACCAGGCCCTGTCTTGGCAGAACGAATCACCCAATATGCCAGTCTCCTGGCATCACAAGGATGCTTGGCAGCTGCAATGAATTACCTACCCAGCAGCTCTAAAGAGGTGAGTGAGAAACAAGTTGTTGTGGGAAAGAGTAGTATATGGGGAAAAATGGTACTTTATACAAGAGAGAGCTTAGGTTTTGACATGCATCAGGACTTAAGGTTTCACCTTAATTATGGTGGCTTGAGAGTAGAGGTGTGGTTTTTGGTTGTTTGGTTTTGGTTTTTTTTTTTCTAGGACACAGCTTTTGTCTTTATTTGCTTTTTCTTTGTAGTGCCTTTGATTCAGGAAAAAGGAAGGGAGCTATAGAACTGTAAAATGATTCCTGGAGAACAATGCTGGGAAGCAGCTCTCCAGGGAAGCTGCATGTATTCCTGAAACTAGCTGGTAGAGAAAGGGAATGAGGAGGTCACCTTGTAGTTTGAAACAAATCTGTGTAGTGCCCAAATGTGAGTAGGTGTTGGGGAGGGAAAAGTTGAAAGATTGGGGGAAGAATCGGTGAGACTTCATCTGCCTGGGAATATGGCAGGTGATGTCCCAGATTGTTGCTTACAGTTGGTTTTGGTTTGTTTTCCTGGTGACTATTGGGGAAATGGTTAATTTTACAGGTTGATGCTCAGTGCTGTGGGTCAGGGTCTGCTTTGAATGCCTCCCCAGCACCTTCCATCTGAGGGTCTCAAGGCACTTCTCCTAAAGCATAGTTTGTTTCAGCTCCTGATCGAACAGCTCCGAGACCGGCTTTTCCATGCTCAAGGAGAGAATGTGGGTGATGAGCAGCCACCCCCTTTTCCCTACACTCGTGTCAATGTAGGTGTCATTAAACACACATCTCCAGCAGCCAAGGGTGGTTCTGCCCCTGAAGGAGCAGTCCACAAAACAGGTCCCAGACATCCGGAGAAGGTAGGCTTTAAACTTGGGTGTTCATGGCTTGGGGAGAGGGAGGAAGGCTTACTGGGGTAAGGCATATGAAGTAATATGAGATGACACAGATGGCAGGCATTGAGGAACTCATCAGTGATGTCTTTCACTGGAATAAACACAAGCTCTGTGGTAATCCAAAAGTAGGCTGTCCGGCATCTTTTCACAAAGCCCTGTCCCACATGCAGTCACTGGAGGAGACTGTTACAAGTGTAGTGATCCACTGAGATCTCACATACTGAGGGAGAAGGGGGCTGTGGTTCACTCTCCTATGCCCATCTCACCCTCATATCTCAGTAAAATTAGTGTAGTATGGCTTAATCTCAGTTCTCGCACAAGAAAACTGTTCAGGAAGTTTTGATTGCAGCCCCTATTACTTCATTATTGTTCCTTCATTATTTTCTCTGGTTGTGCTTCGAGGAAGTCACTGTATGGGAACTGGCTCCTGAGGACTAATCCTTGAGAGCCAGAGAATACTCTGAAGAGTGTGGTGCCCAGCTTGTTGAGCAAGTTATGTGGTGGGAAAGGCCTTTGATCCAACCCATCCAGAGCACTGACAGCAGCATCATCTTCTCTTGCCTGAAAAGTGACAGGGATAGAAAGTGCATCTGCTTGTGTGTGTATGCACATGACTGTGTTGGCCATTTGCAAGTTCTTTGTTTTTTAATTGCAGCCCAACTATCAGTCATCATTTGCTCCTTCAGCACCTTCTCAGCCTTCAGTGCCTTCCCTCTTCACACCTCAGCCAGTGCCAGCAATGTCTATGACACCTCACCACATTGCCCCTCCCCAGGCCAGCACAGGTCCACAAGCAAGTGTCTATTCCAGAGGGCCACCATACCCACAGTACAACTTGGGCTTGGTTCCAGCAACAGTTTCAGGGCCAGGTAAGCATTGTCTGATAGTCATGTTCATTCTCCAGGTTTTCTTAGACTAAAGTCTTCAACGTGGATGGCTGCTCTACCTTCTTCCTCGCAGGCCTATGGTACTTGCAAAGAACAAGTCAGCTGTCTGAGAGGCCTCTCAGTGCTTCTGACACATCTAGTTCTAGCATCTATTGCTGCACGTCCACTGATATTAAGCATATATAGGGGTGGAGAAGCCACAGTTAACTTTGTGGCAGAGTTTGACTGATGTAGCCTGGGTTATGGGGGATATGCCTGGCATGGCTATTCTAGGGTATGGCTTGGAGAATGGCAGACTTACTAGCATGAAGGAGAGCATCAGGTGTAGTTTGCACATGAAACAAGTGATGCTGATACACTTTCTTTCTCATTTGTAGCTGTGTCACAGTCTCAGCCATTTGGACCAGTGGGAGTCAGACCTGTTGGTCCTGCTCCCTTCCCCAGCCAGCCTTCTCTGCCAGGACAGTCCATGCCCATGACATCTCCTGGTGTTCCACCACCTGGACCTACCCTGTTCACTCCAGCCTCAGTCCCATCATCTCAGCTTCCTGCAGCTTGTCCTCTCCCTGTGGCAAGCCAGTCTCCTCTAGGTTTCTCTTCAACACCTTTCAACTGCCCCATGAACATGGGTTACCCTCAGGGAGGTCCTGGAGCTCCATCTACTAAGCCTCTGCCAGCAGCCAGTGTTCCTCCTCCTCCCACAGGTAAGTACTGCTTGTGTGACTTGTGTGTCCAGGATGCTCCTGGATGGGCTTTTCAGTACATAATGGACGTGGACCTTCTGAGGTCTGGTCTGTCACCATAAAGGCTGGATGTGGTGCTGAGGCTAACCTTACAGGCCCATTGTGCTGAGTCTTACTGTGGTGGTAAAACACAGCAATGACAACAGCTTCATTCAGCCTGTTCAGCTGCTCTGTCCCCCAGGTTGAGGTTACAAGATGCTGTCTCTTCAGGTCCCCAGTGTATCCTGAGCGGCCATCCACTGCAGAGGCATCTGCTCTGACTGAAAGGATGGTGGTTCCTGGGGAATGCCTGGTGGAAGGCTTGCTGACCTCACCCCTGCTTATGTAACTTACACAAGAAGTGCATTTGAAATGCTGGGAGAGCAGGGTGCTGCTTCTCTGTCCATGGGCTACCCCTTGCTTAGCTTCAGGATAAAATTCCTCTGCTGTGCTCTAGTTCATCCCATTTTCTTCCTGTTGCCATAAAGTGCTTGCCTGGGAATCACTTCTGGATTCCCCTGTGCAGTGCTCCAGACCTGGAGCCTTTCCCCTTTGGTTCTGTAGTTTGAATCCAGCCCAGCCTGCAAGTACTGTGAAGTCCTTGTTAGCATGATGAATAAAAAGAGAGTGTTGTTGGACCTAGTTCCCAGTGGATGGGCATTCCCTCTTTCTATTTCCCACAACATCACCACACCTGGTGCTTGTTAATTCTTTGTTTGCTGTCTCAGGGACAGGTTTAGCCAGGCTGTGGAGATCCCTAACAACAAGGCTGACAATCCTTAGATTTTTGAGCAGATGCTTCTCTAAGCCATGCGTAGTCTGAGAGTGAAGGAACTGAGGCTTTGAGGTTTGCCTCCACCTGGAATCCTTTGTTGAGCTGTGTTTAACCAAGGATAGCAAATCCCACTGTGTGAAGCCTGTGGGGACTGCACACAAAGGCTCTTAGCTAAGGCTGGATGAATTCCTTCTGAAAAGGTATCAGGGATAGTAGTCCAGGGACATTACTCACTGAGTAAAAGCCGTTGGTGATGATGACTCTACCACCCTGCCTTGATTTTCAGGTTTCTTCCCTTGGCTAGATCCCCACATGGATCATGCAGGTAGTACCCAGAGAAGCCTCCACACCTGTGGGGGAGGCGATGTTGCTGCTTCTAGTGAAAAGTGGGGGGTGTGTGCACGTTTTACTGTGTGCGCATGTGTGCATGCTCATTGCTATTTGTTGTTTCCTTGCACGCCTGGGGAGCTATACAGCTGGGGTAGTGGACATACTTGTCCTGAGAACTAGTAAGTGACAGCTGGGTATGTTGGAAGTGAAATGAAAGCACTGTGCTCCTACTGATGAGTTAGGGTACAGAAAGCAGGGGCTCCAGCTTCTTCCTTCTCTACTTTCCTCCAGTCCTGGAGGAATTAGAGCATTCTCAGTCTCTGTGTCCCTTCAGGCAACTGCTGGGCCAGCAGGACAGGGAAGCAGCCCCTTTTCCTTTCTTGGTTCTCTAGGCAAGGAACAGGCCAGTGGTTGTAATTCATCTCTTGTTTTCTCCCTGTTACACTCCCAGCCTTATGCATGGCTTTACTTGTGCTTGTGCTTTCTCCAGGTCGTTTGGAAGAGGTGGGTCCCAGCATGAGCAGTGGTGGAGTAGAGCTTCCCAAGCAGAATTTGGGGGCTCTGTTCCAAGGGGAACTGGAAAGCCCTTTCAGGTTTAGTTACAGTGCAAGGTTTGGCTTTGAATCTCAGTCCATCTGCTGGGGAGAATTTGGACCGGAGAGGTTTTCTGACTGATGCTTTGTACTGATTTCTCTACTTGGGATTCATTGATGATGGAGAGTAGGTATCTTGAGTCTACATTGTCAGTGGGGTAAGCCTCAATATCTTTAGTGGACTGTCTCTGCACAGTGACTGCTGCTTGCGCCAAAGAACATCTGCCAAGCACAAAAGATTATCTAGGGAGCCCCAGCTTTATTTAGGAAATCCAAGTACTCGGTAGCCTCTTACACCACCAAGCAAGCCTTGCTGTATGGAGTGGGAGTCTAGAAAAGGAGTTGTCCTTTCAGCAGAGAAACAAAAGACCCCAATGTTTCCCTGTTAAAGGAAAGATTATTCCATGGTAAGGATTTCAAGGACTTCCTCAGGCTGAAGATGCCCTGTGGGAATTCACTGCTGGGAAGTTCCCTTCTCCTGGCGGCATTTGCCCCCAGTTTTAATGGCAGCATATGGCACCCAGATCAGCAGTGCAAACTGACTTCCTTGAGACTGCTTTCTTGCCTGCTATTATTGTTCTGGTTTTGATGGGTACTTTTCTTTAGCCTGGAAAGGGACCGTAAGATCACTCAACCTGACTGGCCAAACTTGCTTGCTTTGGAAATTCCTGAACATGATCTGAACAGCTCATGAACACATTCTCAGTAGCACAGTGAAGAGACATCTCCACTTGTAGAAATCCCATGCCCCTGGGGAGCGTCAGTGACAGGGTGAAGGACAGCAACATGTTGGCTGATCTCCTTTCTGGCTGGGATTATCCCTGACTCCAGCCTGTGGCAGTCTTGTTTTTTCTAGGACAGGCATTGCTGGATACTGCTGCCATCGGGCACTCCTTTCAGGGTTGGTGAGAAATCCTCTTGTACAAGTAGCATAGGCAAGATAGTCAGAGTTTCATTCCAGCAAAATGCAGCAGGGTCCTGTTGTCTCATGTCTTATGATTAAGTGCCTGGCTTAAAGACTATAATTTAAATAGCTGTTTCCTGTGAGGATTCAAAGTGCTACTGGGTTGGAATAGTGCCAGGGACTGCTAGGCCACAGCTTGGTGGGGGCCAGCAGAGTTCTAGGGCACAGAATCCCCAAGCTAGAAATAAGTGCCAACTTAATTAAACTACTGATCCAAACTCATCAGAGAGCGAGTCTTGAAATGATGGGAAAAGGGAGGGCAAAAAGAGGCTGCCAGAATTTTAATAATAAAAGTAATTAAAATAATGAAGCACCTTTTGCATCTTTCCCCTGTGATTTTTAAAGCTCAGTTCAGGATCAGTGGCTCATTAAGTGTGGCACTGAGCTCCAGCAATTCTGATATTGCTCCTTAGAATTATGCCACTTTCTCACAGATTATTCCTGTCTCATGGGCTTGAGGTTGTTAATACTGGGGTGACAAAAGAAGCACCGGGGTTTTGTCTAGAGATGCAAGTACCCTTACAGGACAGCAGCAGAAAAGGTAGTTGGAATTTGACCTTCGCAGAATGAAGTGTGGTCACAAGTCTTTTAATGTTATGTTGTCTGATGGATTTTTAATTACCTGGAGTGAGGCTAGAGGCTAGGTACCACAGAAGCATCTGCTGAGACACCCCTCTGCTCCCAAGGTGTTTACTGGTTAAGTCTCTTCCCTTCTAGTTGGGAAGCCAGCAAATTTTGCTAAGCTTTGGTTCTGAACATGATTTTGGAAGGGGAAAATTTCAACCTACGCCTGACTTTTCCCCGCTTTATCACAGCAACCTGCATTGCTGCTTACTGCCACCGTGAGGCACTCTTGCGAGTGTTGGTGAGAAGCCCTCTCTCACCCATAACATAGCCCTCGCTGTCGTTCCACAGTGCTAGATTCTCTGTTTGGGGAACGCCAGGAATTCCCTGAACCCTGACATGCACACACACGCAGGTCCCGAACAAGGTTCAGGCCTGACGCTGAGGCTGACTTCTGCAGCCTATGCAGAATGCAGAAAGCTTCAGGTAGTTGCAAAAAAGCTTTCTGTGTGGGAGTGGGTGTGTGCCAGCAGATTCAATCTGATCAGACATCATCACCTCATGAAGCCTGTGCACATACTCCATTGCTAAGAATGTAATTAAGAGAAAGGGAAGCAAGAGCAGTTCTCGGGTCCGTGAGCTGGGCCTGAAATTCCTCAGCTGAAATGGTCTGCAGGTGCAGTGATGGGGGAATTGGAGCCATGGGCCCTTTTGCTGAGGGAAGTTCCAAACCACGCAAGCAACCACGAATTGTTGCTGTGGCCACCTTCTCAAGTCTGACATTTGTGTCTTGTTCTCTTTCCTGGCAGCTCAGGAATCTTGGACTGATGCCTCTGCTGTAAGAGGAGGCCTTCAAAAAAAAAAGGTAAGCTTTCAGCTGCAATATGTGTTGGTTGTCTTTTAGCCAGGGAGCTCTGTGCAATAGATACATTCCTATAAATGCTCCCTGTCACACTCAGCAGGTCTCATTCCATGCTGGTCTGTCTACTTCTACATTACATGCATAGCTAGGAGTGGAGTCTAAGTCATCTTGACCCTTTGCCATCCAAACTCACATGCCGTTGTCCAGCGTGGCTGTTTTGTAACACGATTATCTTCTGTGATGCCGCATCCTCTGTCAGTACTTCCCAGGCTGACTACAGTCACTTGGTGCTAGAAATATGGATTTAATCTAGTCCCCTTGCCCGCATGGTTTTTTTGATAGTGGCTGGGGAGATCATGCTCACTTTACACCTGACAGGCGGGGGCAGCATTTCCCCTCAGCGCAGTGAGACCCACAGTGATTTTCCCTCAGGTGCTGATACCAACTGATAAGGCACTTTTGCTGAAAGAAGTTGGGATAGGTGTAGCTGTGAGCTGCTTGCCATGTTGGCCCTGCTGCTCTCTGCCTTGTAGTGATTGCACTGGAGGACCTGTGAGCTGAGCTCTTTTGCAACAAACACTCTTGGTACCCTGTTTCTATCACTGCTGCCTGCTGGCAAGTGTGACAAGAAGCTTCTTTGGCACCATTCCCACCCCCCACTCCTCTTTAGCTTGGAACAGACTTCTGGCCCTTTTTCTGGCAGCATAGCTGGGAACCTGCATCAGGCTGTGCTCACTACAACAGGATTAGCCTCTTGTTAAAGCCATCTCCTTTTGATCTAGCCCTGTCGGAGCGAATCTATCCTGACTCTCTGGCTTAGCAGGGGCACGATGAAGTGTTTGCAGGAGGATTCTCCCCCCATGTCGTGGGATTTTCCCCAACACTTGCTCTGTTGGACACTTTACTGCTGCTAATCTCTACATTCAGGACTCGTGCCGTCGCAGAGCCAAGGCGGCTTTCTGAGGACCAGTGCTTTCAGGGGCAACGGATCTGTTTGATTGAACAATTCCAGAGGAGTTTTCTTGCTGTAGCTTTGACTGTTCATCTAGGATGCAAGAGGAAGGGCCCCACGCTCTGAGTCAGGGGGCTGAAAGAACAGGGATATGTTACACATCATCTTGAGAGCTGGGCTCTCTGTAAGTTAGAAAGGAAGTTGCATTTGACTGCAGAGAGTATAACCAACCTTTTTTCCTTGGACTTGGTTTTCTTGATTTTTTTTTTTTTTCCTTTTCTTTCTTTTTGCTGACAGTTGCCTGAGAAATTTACTCCTCCAGCCCCCATCACAGCTCCAGTAATGAGCCTGCCCACTGAGCCCCAAGGGATCCATCCTCAGCTGTCCAGGTTGCAAGAATCTGGGCAGTCACCCCCAGGAGCACCCAAGGAAGGCAGCCTGCAGGTACCCAGGAAAAGTGGGGTGTTCCCCAGCCACCAGCTCCTTGTCAAGTAGAAAAACAACTTGGCTTTTGACATTCTTATTACTTGGCAGCTGCAGGGCTTATGTTGCTCCCTAGCCCTTATAAGACATCTCTGCCTGAGTGTTAGAGGAATTGCCAGGGTGGAAAATGACACCTGGGTATGGCTGGGAAAGAGGGAGGGAGGCCAGGCAGGCTGTCAGCCTGCTGGGAGTTGGGAATCCACAGAGGCCTGAAGCAATACCACAGTCTGAAGATGATAATCTAACTCTGTGCTTCCAGGTATTCTCTGGGTTTGCGAAGGGATGAAATTCTTTCTGTTCATAGTTACAGGAGGGGAATCTACCTGCTCCAGCCTTTCATGCTCCTGTTGCATTCATTCAGCTGCTTCTCTCTCTGTCAGTATCACCAGCTACCCGTGGAGAGGGTTGAGAGGAAGGAGGTGCCCCCTGAGCACCAGGCTCTGAAGGTCACATTTGAAGGGTTGGTGCAACGCTGCTCTGCTGTCGCCACTGATCCAGTAAGTCCTCCCTTCTCTGATATTTGGCTTTTTTGGCCTCGTGTTTGACTGGTGCTTCCTTCTTTTGGTTGGGAAAAGAGAGGAGGAGTCTTGTCCCTATAACCAAGTTAATCTCCATCTGCCTCCTTCCTTTAGGCTGTAGGCTTGTCCATCTCTTGGGAACTGAGATGCATTCTCTAGCATTTATCCACTGCTTTTCATTGCCTCTCTGGAGCAATGGTTCTGTCCTTCTGGCTCTTCTCTCTGAGGAAAGTAGAAGAAATGACCCAGCTAATTCAGCTTCCTTTTTCACTGGCTTGATCTGTAGATAGTTCCTGCAGAGCTAGTATTACCAGCTATCCTCAGAGCTTAGAGGGAAAGGCTGAGATACCCTGGCTGGAAGAGAAAGCCAGGCGATCTTTATGTCCGAGTCACTGTAATTTCTCCACCCTGGATCCTGGAAGGCTGTTAGCATACACATCACATTGCATGAATGTATCAGGCCAGACTGTCTGGAAGCAGAAAAGCAGTCTTTGCAGCATCGTGTTAAGTTGCTAAGTCTTCCCAGAGCTTGGGGGAACCACGAAGCCTTCCGGAATACCTCTGCTTAGTGGGTGTTGGGATGAGCACTGACTCCAAGCTGCTTTGTGTGTAGCAGCAGCTTTGGCATATTTGCTCTGTGCTTTCTGAGAGTGCAGTGTAGCAATTTCTGGGAGATAACCTAAGGGTTCCCTCTATGGACAGAAAGGCCTGTTGGTTTGGGCTTAAGCACTTGGCTTATATGGAGGTTGAATAGCTGGGTTGGTACAGCAATGCAATGCACCTGAGCTCCTAAGGCTGCCAGGCCTGTCCCAGTGTTGCCCAGAGCCAGGCATTTCTATCCATGGTATAATTTACCTGTGAGTGGATTATCCAAGGTGGGGTTAATGGGGTTAGTCCCACCAGAGCTTCAGTACTCAGGCCCTTTCCTTAGTGGTTACCTGGAGTGGGAAGGACATTCCCTCTTCCTCAAGGAGACCAGGAAGAAGCTGTTGCTTAGGTCAGCCAGAGTGACACTGTCTGAACGCCCCATGGGTCAACTAGTGGATGTTTCTCAAGCTTTGTAAGTAGTCGCTCTGTCCTGTGGTCTGCAAGCACTGGCAGAAGGGAGGAATGCCTAGGCTGGGAGATGGGAAAAGGGGCAAATTCAGCTTCCTGTCTTGGGGAGAGAATGCGTGCATGTATATGTGCACAGTGAGGGTATGGCTGGCTTGTATCACAGTCTGTGGCTGGCCAAGGCTGAGATGCAGCTGAATTGTAAGGTGCTGTGGGAATAACAGAAGAGGGAAGGGACTGAGCGAGAACAACTTGGTTCTGGGAGAGGTGGCTTTGAAGCTTTGGCAGAGCTGGCAATACCTGTTTCGCTTCAGAAAACCCGAAGGAAGCTGGAGGATGCATTGCAGCGGCTGGAGTGTTTGTACGAGAAGCTCCGCGAGCAGGCGGTAAGTAGATGCCACCATTCCCTGGTGTCCACCTGGGTTCCTGATCCTACCTTTGCACTGGGTTGTGGGCCTTGGTGTCTGTCCTGGTGTTACCAGCACATATCCTCTCGAGAAAGCTAGGTGAGTGCCAAACCTTACCACACACCTTGAATCCAGCCAGCCTTATCTTTTCTTCCTTAATCTTGGCCAAGACATAGTGTAAGGAAAAGCTGGGGAGGTATTTGCAGGGTGCTTTTACCCCCAGAAAGTATACTGGCATATAGACACGTTCCAGATGGGAAGAGGCAACTGGGGGTAGTTGTAAAGTGTGAACCTAGCATAGGTTCTCTCTGGCTTAGAAAACTCTGAAGCTACTGATGCCAGTTGCTGGAGGGATAGCTATCAAGGGAAGAATCCTTTTAACATACACCCTTTCCCTGTGTGTCTCTATGAGGCCTGAATAGAGACAGGATTCTGTGCTAGATGGACCTTTGACCTCCTCAGATACATCAGATATTCAATTAATGCTGAAATATCATTACTTAGGACCTGCATTCACTGTAACCCAGCCTGGGTATTAGATTAATGTTTGTTGTAGGCTGGGAAACCAAGGGAGAAAGCAGGCTATCCTTCCTGCCAGTGCTTGACTGCGTAGGTGCTGTTTGGTGAGGATGAGGTGGGGAACAGGAGGGAAGGGTGTGGAGGAAGGGGGGGCTGCGTTACAGTGCTGAGCATGCTGACTCATTTCTGTTCCCTCCCCACAGCTCTCTCCAGCCATCCTCATGGGTCTTCATGAAATTGCCCGCTGCATTGAGGGTAGGAACTACCAACAGGGTCTCCTGGTTCACACCCAAGTGGTGAGCAGCAGCAGTTTCAGTGAGGTGTCTGGTTTCATGCCCATCCTGAAAGTCCTCATGACCATTGCTGGCAAGCTGAATGTGTAAAATGTGGAGCAGCTGGAACAGTGCACACTGAGAGCTGATGGACTCCCTCACCTGTTGATGTGCTGCAGGTTGTGGACTCTCCTTCCGACTCTGGAGAAATAAATCTGTGCCAGTGCCTGGAACTGTGCTGGGCCAGCACGCCTGGCCCCATCCACTCTCCAGACAGCCCACTGGTGCCTGGGACTCCTGGAGACTGTTCTTTCTCTCTCTTCTTTCTTACTAGTCTGAGGCTGCTTCCCAGCCCAGGGATGTCAATTTCAGGCTGTCCACGTTGCACAGAGATCCTCCCTCTTCCCTGTATCCCCAGCACAAAGGGGAAACTCCTTCCATCCCAGGCTGACTTTGCTTTTTTTCTTTTTGCAGTGTAAACTGCCTGAGTGATAGCTGGGCTCCCTTGGGACCTAAGCTGGGGTGTCCCTGCTGTATTGGGCTGCAGTGAGGATCTCTCCTCTGGTTCTTCCTTTCTTTTCACTCTCATCCTTGACTCACTCTCTCACCCCTCTGTACCCATATCCTGCTACAACTAGGGCTAACTACCAGCCTGCTCTGGGCTAGCTTTGTTTCTCTATCTCTTCACCCAGCCCTCTCTTTTCATAGTTGAGTCTCCTTTTTACCCTCTATCCCCCCTCCTTTATATCTTTTCCCCCATAAGCTGCAGGCTTGAGCCCTTTATGTTTCAGGCCCAGGGCTGATTCCCCTTTCCAGCTCCTGGGACTTTCCCATTCAGGAATGCTAGCAGGTTGCACTGCTCTGCGTGCTCTTCCCCAGAGCTGGTCGCATCCTGGTTTTGGGCTAAAAGCCACCTTCTCTGGCTTCTGGCCTTTTTCACTTTCTTTGTGTTAGCAGTTGGCCTTTTGCCCACTGGTGTTACCTAAAGGCTTCCTACATTGGGCTTTTCAGACAGTTTAAGAGCAGCAGGGATTGTTCAGGTCCCATAAAGAATCCTCTTGAGCTACTCTGACCAGCCCAGACTTGAGCAGGGGGAGACAGCTGATTGCTCCAAGTGTGGTGCATTCATTCTGCCTACAGTAACAGATGTGTGCAAAGGTGATTCTCAAAGGCCCCTTGGCACTATGGTGGTAGGAATATGCTGGAGGAGGTGATGCTGTCAGGTCTCGAGGATATGGCTGTGCTGAAGCTTTTCATCACTGTGGCATTTCCTCTGCGGTAAAATAGATGAATGAAGCGTATCTGTCCTGGGGAAGAAGTCTGGCAAGACAGATGAGATTTTAGGGCATATCTGTGTGTGTGTGTGTGTGTGTGTGTGTGTGTCCCACTCTCTTCCTCCCTCCTTGCCTTCCTCTCTTGCCCTTTTTCATGCTAACCAGGCAGCGTAATCATTGGGCCCTAGCTGGGAGCAAGGCTTCTTCCCAACATTTGGCTGCAGCCAGCCCCTGCTTCTTCTGCTTGCTGCTTGAGTGATAGTGCCATTGTGGGCCTGTGGTTCAGTGACTTACACAGTGACTTGCTCTACCATGAGACTTAGGAGGGAGGAGAACCAGAGAAGGGAGGCAGAGGACACGTCTCATTCTCTCCTTTCCAGGTCAAAGTGCCTCCTTGTTGCTGCTGTGTTGTTTCTATTGCTGCGGTTTGATGCACTGACTGATTACAGAACAGTGAAATAAAAGCTGTGTTTTGTGATGCTGCTAGCTTTTTTTCATAGGCTTGTCACTTCTGGCTACAGGGGACTTCCCTCAGTCTGCAGGGCCACCTACTGAGAGCTGAGTTCTCAGCTTTGGTGAGGGGAGCAATTCAGAATGATGTGGGGAAAACCAGATTCTGGGCTCTGCTGGTGTGGGCAGCAACTGTCCTGGTGTGGTGAGACCTTAGGCCTTACCCACTCCCTAAGGCTGCAGGGTCAGAGAACTGATCTTCTTCAGACCACCCGCCTCAGTTGTGAATGTTCAGTCAGTAAGTAAACAGAGAGCCTTTGATGAGATCCTCTCCTGTTGGAAATCATTGTTACACCACTGAAGCCATGCCACTTAAACTAGGATGAGGATCTGACCTGTGTGGAAATCAGATTTACAGCATTGAATTGTCAGTTCTTACCATTAGTTAGTAACTTCTGAATCTGTTGGCTGACTTCATTTAAGCCCTTAAGGAGGTAAGAAGGCTGAAGTGAAACATCAGTACTGAAATAAAGTTTGGGGGGGAATCAAACTAGCTTCTGCAAAAAGACTGATGTAATCTCAAAAAACTTTTGTTTTCTTTTTGCTGTCAGCTGGCTAGCTAGTATATATGTACAGGCCAGCCACTCAGCACACATGAGACTGCAATGTGCAAGACTCTATTACCTGGCTTGTGGTTGGAGGACTTGGGGGGAAGTAAAGGTTGAGAAAGATTGTTTGGATGGGGAAGTTTTGAAGGGTCATTGCTGGGAGGGTACCAGGGTTTATGAGAGCTCTAGGATGTTATGGACACAGCACACACATTCAGAGAAAACCAGCCTTTGTTAGTTCTGCTGCTGGCAGAAGCAAACACCAAGTGTAGGGGAGTCTTGTAGAGCTTCTGCAGCCTGGTCTGGGAGCAGTTAGCAACTGGCTTGGCCTCCCAGCTGTCCGCCATCAGGAAGATGCAAGCTGATTTTCAAAGGCACCACTTGTGTTATGACCCCTTTTGATGCTGCACAAGTGAGCAGGTAGCCCCGGAGGCGTACATTTGCTTAACGAGTATATAAGGAAAGTCCTAGCTTTCTGAGATCATTTAACAAGCCTGGTATTTCTTAGATTCTGCCAGTTACAGTAAGTACCCTGTGCAGTCCAGCCCCTCTCTTTCTTTAACTCACGCCACTTGTACCACTGAGAAATAAGCACGGATTTTTCCATGTATTTCTCAGATGCATTTGACTTCAGTTCCCTCCAGCATGCACAGCTCCTGCTACCTATGGACTCATGCAGAGACTGGCTATTTATCCTGCCTTTGCTGCACGTCCTTCCTGCTTGCCCCTTTGCCCCACTGTTGCTCAGTTTTGCTTCAGGTTTATCCCAGCAAGCATGTCCCTAAAACTCTTGTTAGGGAAACCAGGCAGGGGGAAGCGAGGTGACCCACTGGAGGGTCTTTGAGAGGCTTGTGGTGGAAGCCCTGTCGCTGGGGCCCTGGTGTGGTATATGTCCTCACAATCCCCACTGGAAAGTGCTCCTCCATTTATAGCACTATCTCTGCTGGCTAGTACCAGCTTCTGGTCTATGGACAGTGGCTCCTTGGCACTGCCTCCTCCCATGTGGGCACATGCTACCACAGCATCCCTGTGCCTCTTGACAGAGAAAGCATTTTCTGTTGGGCAAGAAGGCCTTTGGGTTGACAAAGAATTGAGGGGGCAGTAGGAAAGGATCTCTGGGCACAGAGAACAGAGCTCTAATCCTGTTGCAGATAACATCATGTCTGCAGGCTAGGCTTGTGTGTGTTTGGGGGAGCTGGAGGGGCAGAGATTGTTAGGCAGTATTTGTTTGTAAAGCCACTTGCTCTGCAGATAATGCTTGCACTAACTTCTATTGAGGGAGCAGTGTGAGTCCCCACAAAGTCCTTTCCCAAAGTGTCTTTGAAGCCAAGAACCCATTGAAAGGAAGAAAGGCCAAGAGAGGGGATTAGTTTGTTCAGCAGCTGTGAATTTCAGTGGGAGGCTGATGAACTCCAAAGTCTTTGTTGAGATTTTTTTTGTAAGGAGCCCTGCTGGAGGGAGAGACCCACACGGGGGCCACGGCCTTAGACAAGAAGGAATCCGAAGCGGCAGGGAGCTGTAAACGGGCCACAAGGACTTTTCCCAAACACTTTTCGGAAAAGGTGTTGTGAAGAGAGCGGAGGGGGATTAGCATGTGAAATGACACTTTCCATTGACTCCACAGAGGGGAGGGGAAAAGGGCTGGCTGGCTGATTTATTAGCATTTTGTTCCCTTCTCTATTCTGCTCCCCCAGCAGCCCCCCTCCCCTTGCTCCCCTCCTCCCTGAGCCCTCTAAAGAGGTTTGGATTGGAAAAGGGAGCGGGGGGCTGCCTGTTTGTGTGTCATCTGGGCGAAGGTGACCACCTGGGAAGCTGAATGTAAATATTTCTCCTCTGAGGAATGCGCCTTCATTAAACCGAAATGAATACATGGAAGCATCCAATCCTGCCGCACAAAGGCAGCAGGGCCTTTGCCACTAAGGGCTCCTTGCACCGGGGCGGGGGACCCCTCCGGGCCCGACCCGCTGCTGAGGTCAGCACATTTTGCAGCTGCGGTGTCGCCATTTTCTCCCAGAGAAAGAAGCGTGCGGCGGTGGGGCTCACGCTTGTAATGCTCCCCGCATGTCACTGTGCCCAGCGGGCACATCCTGGGCTCTGCCACGGCCTTCATGGGACAACTGCGCGGGGCAATAATGTCAGCAGGGAGGGACGGGGTAGCACAGCCTGCCATGCGCTGAGGAAGGGGAGGAAATGGGGAAACAGCTTCCACATCTTCTCCTTTTCTTGCATTTCCAGCTGGCCATGGCACAGTGCGGGGACAGAGGAACAAGGGGGTAGAAGCTGTCCTCTCTGCCTTGCAGTGGTCCTCAAGCCAGCCTGTGCTGGAGCTTTCCCTGCTGGGTGAGAGGCTCTTGCCACCTCTTTGCTTTCCTGCCCAAGGATGCATTCCCACCACAGGAAGATGGAGGAACTGTTGACCGAGGTGCAATGGAGACCGTGCGCAGGGTCACTGTATTAATAAGAACCTTTGTGCAAACAGCTGGTGGTTTGTGTGTGAAGTGGAAGTGTTTCGGATTTCCCTGAGAATAGGTCAAGATTGTTTCTTGCAATTTCTGAAGGGCCAGACTCCTGCTTGACAGGAATGCTCTTGCTCTGGTGAGACCCCAGCTT
Source organism: Aquila chrysaetos chrysaetos (assembly GCF_900496995.4). Lineage (NCBI taxonomy): Eukaryota > Metazoa > Chordata > Aves > Accipitriformes > Accipitridae > Aquila > Aquila chrysaetos. The sequence continues at coordinate 22,212,657 of NC_044014.1, read as the reverse complement.
GCCCTAGGTCCACATTCCCACCCCCAACGAAGTAGTCCTAGGGTTGAGGGGCTATTTGAAAACTAAGAGACACATACAAGCTGCTGAGTGTCTTTAATGTATCATCTCTGAAGTGGGCAAGTGGGCCGCTGCCTGCCCCCCTGCCACCCCCTTTCTTCCTGGCAGCTGCACTGCAGTTGGATGCATCCTTAAGCAAGCCCAAGGAGAGAGCAGGCCCTTTCCCCTCCTGGTAGGGGCCAAGGTTGTGCTGCGTGGAGGGAACTGGTCAGCTCTTCTTATGCTTGACAGATGGGTAAGTGGCCTGGTTTTAGTCTCCAGAACTGTAACTACATACATCCACACGCACAATTGGATGAAAAAAAATACCCAACTACTCAGACACAACAGCATTTTGCAAGCACTTGGCTACTGATTTATTGCATTGGCTATTGGTTTACAAATATTGGCTACAAGACAGGTCTAATGACCAGTAACACAGCTCTACTAGCTTCTCATGTGGCTAAAGGACACTTCAAACAGCAAAGCAGACGATAACCTCACAGCCTGGGGGAGATCACTGTGATGGTGCAGTGAGCTTCCCCAGGTCCTGCAGCTGACAGCTTCTTCCCTCCCTACCCCAACCCTGGCAAGGGAACAGAGATGCATCAACCAAATCTTCCTGCTGCTTGCTTAGCTTGTAGAATATATACAATAAGCGGTAGAGGAAAAACTGTTATGTATACATCACAGTAACTGTGCAATAAATTAAACTTCAAAGTGCTTCACTTTCCTATTTACAACACCATTAAATAGTAACTGACTTTATTTTCTCAGACTAGGAGGAAGTAGTTAGTTAGTTAGCTGACAGGGGAAGAGTGCTTGGCAAGTACACCAGGAGGTGGGGAATGGGCTCAGCTGGCAGCTCCTCTCTGGGAGAGATCTGGGAGGAAAGAAGGACTGGAGAAGTGTGAGGGCATCTTTATGGCATCAGTCAAGGGCTTTGGCAGGGAAGCTGGGGTGAAAAGGGAGACCAGACCCAGAGGCTTAGAAGATACGGAGAAAGCATGAAAAAAGCAAGTGATGGGACTCCTCTTTTGGACAGCTGTTTAATGGGCAGGCCAAGCAGCAGCTTCAGTGTTGCTGCTGCCATCCCGAATGCAAAGTAAAGCACTGGAGAGTTTAGCAAAGCTGTCAAAGGATGGGAAGTGACACTGTGGGCCTCCTGGAGGCTGGCTTGCTGCGGGAAGGAGTTGCACACCTTTTCTATTCCCTTACAGAGTAGGGCTTAATAAAAAGCAGTAACAAGTTTATTTTAGTGCCTCTATTTTTTTAGGGTACTAAAAGTGTCTTCTGTTTTAGGGATTACCACTCTGAGTTGCCCAGCTCTGGTGGTGGTGCCATCTCCTTGTGCTTTCCTAAGTGCTGATCTCACTTACTAAAAACCCCAGAGCAGGTGCTTGTTTGGGGAATAGACAAACTCAAAAGAGCAGGAGCCACCGAGACCACCTGTGTTTTCAGCAATAAAACCATAGTCACTGGATAGAGTGACTCTGAGTTGAGGGGACCAAATCTCACCTTGTTTTGTCAACACTTGAGGGTCTTCCCAGAGGTCATCACCCACTGCATTAATGGGAAATGCCCTGTACGGCCAAGGCCTAGGGGCTCATGCAAGCTCTTTCGCCTTGCCCCAGCCCCAGTGAGGCAGCATTGGGATCGAGACAAAACTAAGCCAAAGGGAAATGTTGCCAGGGGCTGATGGGGAGGGCAGGAGAGCAGAGGGGCAGAAAGGGCCATGGAGGAGCAGAAGCAAGTTAGAGCTTTCTCTTGAGCTTGCGGCTGGCCCCACCACCCCCGCTCCGCTCCCGCTTCTCCTTGCGGACACAGAAGTACTTGGTGACCCTTTTGCGGCACTGCTCACACCGCACGGCGCAGCACCAGTGGAACTTGCAGTTGCAGCTGGACACCATCTCGGCTCGCCTCTCCTCCACTGCCAGCCCACAGTCCCCGCACAGCCGCCGGCAGCTCCGCTTCTCCCATTTGCTGAGCGCCTTGCCCCTCTTCAGGCACTCCCTGCCCTCCGTGCCCAGCAGCCCCAGCGTCTTGTTCTCCAGGCAGTAGTCAGGAGAGTCTTCTAAATGGACTAGCTCCTTCTTGGAGATGGAGCTGAAGGTCTCGGCGATGGCACCCCGGCTGGCAGCGCTGTTCCCTGCCCCCTGCAGCAAGTCCACCTTCAGGGCTTTGTGATACCTCTCCTTGAGGTAAGTGCCCACCTCCCGAAACTCAGGCAGCTGCAGCCAGCAGGTCTGGGTGGTGCAGCTCCCCGACACGCCGTGGCATTTGCAAGTCCGCTTCATGGTCCCTTTCACGGCCTACAGGGTGAGGAGAGAGGGGATTCAGGAAAAAGCCCAGAGGGGTCATTTCTGTGCTGCAGTGCATGGAGAAACATGGCTCCAGGCCTGTAGAGGGGTTTGCCATCGACCCTCCCTGTGCAGTAGTCCTGCCCGGGGGTTGTTGGCTTAAAGCTCGCAGATTTGCTTCTCCACAGTACTCCCCTAATTGAACCGGGAGAAAGAGGACAGCAGGAAGCCATTAACAGTGTGATCACGGAAGGTTTGCTACCTTAGAACAAACACCACCCATCACGTCCACGTCAGTACTGCTGCCATCCCTTCTCCTCGGCATGGTAGTTGTTTTTTCTGGACACGTGCTTTTAGCCACAGCAAGTTGTGACTCTCCACAGTGAATGGCCAGAGCCAATCTGGTATGCACTGTCAGGTCTGGAGGGAGAGAAGGGCTTACCTTTCTACCCGCCTCGTTGTTATGCAGGTTCATAGCAGCTCTGGCATCTTGTCCAGTCTCCAGGGCATCCACAAACTGCTTGGAAATGGCTTCCCCAAAGCCCACGTTATCACTGCAGCCTCCCCACAGCCAGCCTTGCCCCCCTAGGAAAGGAGATGTGTGCTGTCAGAGAACCAGCCCCTCACCTGCTTGGCTTATGGCTCTGGGGACAAGAAAGGGTCTCAGAAGTGATGGGAGGGAATGGAGGCTGTGGGGCAAGTCCAGCCTTTCACCTCGCGATACTCCCTGATTCCGTCCCCTTGGGCTCATGCCTTTTCTACTGAGGCCTGGATGGTGACTCATTCAGGCAGCGAAGGGGTATGTCCTGTGGGACAAACCCAGGGATTTCCAGGCTTTCTGTAGAGCAGGATTCAGAAGCTGTTAATTATCATGCATTAGCAGCCATATAGATAAAGCGTTGGGTCTTTACTCACCTTCCCTCAAACCCTGACTTGAACTGGTTCAGTCTAACTCGCAGGGGCAGCATCTAGCTAACATGGATTAGCGAATTGGTGGAGGTATCCTGGTCAGAGGGAACAGATTCCCCTCTTCTGGGAAACAACCCAAGCCCAGCACACATGTATTGAGGAGGCCCTCTTTTTGGTACACACAGAATCCTGGGATGATGTTGAGCATCTCAGAAGTGTCTGATTTTCCAGTTATCATAAAGAGGAAAAGGAGTCAGCACAGAACTGGGAGAATGCACAGCAAGATGTGGAGGGTACTTTTCCTAACTGCGTGGGAGCTCGAAAACTTAGCTTGGCTGACTGGAAACATGTCATGCGGTTTGCTTTTTTTCCTCCTAGAGAAAAATGCCAATTTTGAAGTTTTGAAATCTGGAACATTCTGACCCTAACGTGCCTTGGCGGTACATCTTGGGAGTTGTGGTTTAATGGCCTTGTGCCTCTCTTGAAAGGCCCAGCTCCTGCCTGGACTTCCCCAGAGGATCACGGTCCCCTCTTCCAGGGAAAGGCTGGGGTGTCTCATGGGAGGTGGGTATTGCAGAGGATGATGAAGTCCACATCAAGAGCTGGGACCGAAGGCAGAATGGCAACCTTTCACCAACTTGGATTCAGCGCAATGGCATTTAGAATTGAATCACACTGTTTTGGACAAGCCCAAAATTTTCCTTTGCCTTCCAAGGTTTTAAGTTCACAATGGAAAATTTTCATGAAAAACAGATATGTTTGGGGGAAAAGAAGTGTAGCATGAGTAACTCAGTTTTCCAGAAAAGATCATACTGGGTGTGTCATTGCCCAAAAGTCTAGCTCTGCTAGAGATGCGCTATCCCATGCCTCCGACACCTAAGAAGCAGTGGCTGTTTTAAAAACTATTAGCCAATAAAGCAGATTACTAAATATTGGACACTCCAGAGGAGTTTGTCATAAACTAACACGTACCGACTGCCCAGTGCAGCTGGGCGGGGAATAGCTTTTAAAAGATTGTGATAATTTGAAATTTGGCCTCTTTCCATTCAAAACAAAAGACCAAAATATCAATGTTTTCTGTAAAAGCCGAGCAGAGAACTGGAGTGGTGCAGCCTTGGGTTCCACACCCGGGGGTGCTTAGTAGCTGCGGGCCTGTGTACCGCTGTGTCAGGAACGGGGTGAAGGCTGTGTGCTGCCACAGCGGTTCTCCTGGTTGTGCTCTCATGCACCTGCCATGCTGACAAATGCTGGAGGGGTTTATGAACGCCACCCTACTTTCCCTCCTGGTAATTCTGCTCTGGGGCCACCCTGGTCCTGGAGACCCTGAAAACCCCGAGGTGCCTGATCAGTGCTGCTCTAACCAGACCTGCCATTTAGATGTTCGGCATCAGATTCTCTCCTCTGCCAGCATGGTACAGTCATTCCCTCCAGCAGCTTAAACAGAGTGCTTCTTGATTTGAAACAGGGAGACTGAAACCCCCTTCTACTTTCCTACTCATTGAGAAAGTAATGGAAAACACCAAGGGCTCAGCCTCAGCTGGTGTAAATTGGAGGTGGCCCCATTAGCTTCCATAGAGCTACTTTGGTTTGAGCCAGGCAAAGCTCTGCTCTGGGCATTATTTCCAGGTGCAGGGACCAGGAGGAGGAGTTGTTTCTGCAGGCTTCAGCAGAGGAGAGGAGAAGAGCTGTCTCTTGCCACCTGGGACGTGAGAGAGGGATGGCAGCTCGTCTCTCCTTACCCAGCTGTCCGTTGCGAGAGTCGTCACAGCCACAGTTGTCAAAATCTCCCAGGCTGCAGTTCCGGGTCAGCGTGTACATGACACCCGCAGAGCTGATGGCATGGACAAAAGCGGTTTCTCGGTTTGCTGTCAAGTGGGAATACAAGGAGAGCAGATGTGCTAAAGATTTCATGGCGAGACCAGTGTTAGAAACAACTCCTGCTATGCAGGAGACTGCATAAGAAGAGACTTGCAATGGGCAGGGCTTTGTGGGGTGGAGAGGAGGCCCAACATGTCGGATTAGGTTAGTTTTGGCTTGCACGAAGGCAGAAGCTCCCAAATTCGATCCAGACTGACTCATGCCATTTCCAAGGGTGTGGATGAGTTTAGCACTTGGCTGTCCTTGTGGGAGCTCAGCAGTGGGGATACAGCACAGACAGCCAAATGTCCCCCATGTCATGCTAATAGACCCCAGAGGGGAAGGGGATCTCTCCAAGTATTAAAGAGCTCCTTCCTCATGGCCACCTCGAGCCTTACCTTCTGCTGGACACTGTCCAGGGCTCAGAGCAGGGACCATACCTACCCACCAGGACCAGTGTGGTGATCATCAGTGGACTTCACTGAGCCTTTGGCTTTCATTTAATACCAGCAAGGTATCTGAGCAGATAACCTTGATGGGAATGCTTCAGGGACTCGCTCCCAGTCCCAGAGTGTTACTTTGTGCTGCAATTGCCTCCTCAAGGCCCCACTTTGAAACCTCTGTCCACCTCTGCCTGGGACCCTGGTCCCTCGTCTGCTGCCAGTCCTACCAGACGCCTGAGGCTCTCCTCCATACCCATGTCCTGCCTGTACAGGGCAGGTATGAGCTCAGCCCAATGCCATACATGGGTCTAGAGGGCCAGGTATGCACTGAAACATTTCCTGGCACCTGCAAATGGGCAAGGAATGGGATACAGTGACAATGACCACAGCTCCATGCCCTGGAGTGGCACAGGTCACGGATGCTGGATTTCTGCCCAAGGTGACCCTGACATCTGGAAGCTGTGGGAAGACTTTTCTCCTGCCTCTTGGCCGGAGCACAGCCACTGATAAGCTCTTTCTTGCTTCCTTTGGCCATATCCCTCTGCTTGCCACCCCACCACCCCGTGCTGGTTCTCAGCCTCCCTGGGACACCCTGGCAAGAGACACCACATAGGCATGGCATGTCCAGCAGCCCATGCCACAGGCTGTGGCGGTGCATCCTTGCAGGGAGCCAGTTGTGTGAGGGTTGGTGGGACACTCCCGTCCTGCGCAAGCTGGGGCTCGGCAGGTCTGGAGGCGATCCTGGCATTGCGATGCTGCCTTGTCTTGAAGCTGGATCCCAGCATGTGTCTGGGAGCTGATGGGTGAAGGGGCCTCCTGGAACGATCCCTCCGGGGCATTCCTCGGAGTGGCACATCCCAGGTGGGGATGGGGAAGAAAAGGAGGCACCTGGGAAGAGGAGAGGGGCCCATGGGCTCTAACCTGTAGCGAGGGGGTCCCAGGAGTGGTATTCAATGCTTTCCTTACCGCTGCGCAGCCCACCGTGGCTGGAGAGCTGCAGTGCCCTCTCAGGGCAGTTCCAGCGGTCCCAGGCGAACTGGAACTTGCACTCCTCGATGCCGCTCTGTGCCCCGGCCGCCACGCTGCTGGAGTAGATGAGATAGGCCTAGGAGCAGAGGAGCAGGTCAGGAAGGGGGGAACGGTGTGTGCCCCACTTCAGCCCCCTCAGCATTAACTTGCAAAACGGAGGCAGGACGCGTTGGCCGGCATACAGGGACAGCCCCAATGGTGACAGACTGGGAATGTCCCCAGGCTACTCCTAGGGTCCAGGGAGTCACTCAGCAGCTCTAGTTTCCATCGCAGGCAGTGCAAAGCTGGTGTAGCCCCAGCGGCCTCCCACACAGCAGAGGGGCTGATGCAGGTGTAGCTTTCCTGCCCTGCACTGCATATTGTGGGTCCTGCTGCTTTGGGGTCTAGATGGATGGAGATGCACAGTGCAAAACACCAGGAAGAACATGGTCCCAGGCTCCCCAGGAGGCTGGCGTTCAACTGAAAATAACTTGCATGCCATCTTACAGAGACAAGATGTACAGAACTGAGGTCTCTCAGGCTTGGCTCCCCTGGGGAGTGGAGCTCACCACCAGCAGCAGCAGCAAATGCATTTTCTGCTGTGCTGGGTCAGAGCCTGGGCGTCCTGGGGGAGAAGGCTGAGCTGTTGGCTGTTAGCCACATTAAGAGATGTGCCGGCCAGCCCCTGCAATGGGGAACCCCTTATCTCTCCAGTGTGAGAGGAGGCAGAGCCTTCTCCTCAGAGACTGGGGAGCTCCAGGCCAGCAGGTGCCTCAGCCTGCCTCCTCCTTCACCGCAGCCCCAAGGGGACAGCCAGTGCTTTGGGGCAAGGTCACTCCACCTTAGCATTAAAAGCTGTAGAAAGAGCTAGATGGGCTTGGAGGTGTTCCTGGGAAATAGCCAGAACAAAAATCAGGTGAATTTTACAACTGGTCCTGGCTAGGAAGAAAAGCCTCTGAAAGAGGGGTGCAAGGAGGCAGGGGGGGTCAAAAATACTGAAGAAGGTCCTGGCAATTCCTTGGGGAAGTATGATTTGCAGGACCTACAGAAAGTACCTTTCCAGCTCAATGAATGTGGCTCTTGATGCTAACCTGATCATCAGGAAGCAATAGATGACAGGTGAGAGCCTCAGCTGGTGCCAATAGACAAATCTCCAAAATCTGGCCCGAGCCAGCTTAAAAAGACCTCAGGCCAACTTTGCTTAGAGTTGACATAGATCAAGGAGCTGTGGCTCACAGCAGGTATTTCTGGCTCCCCTCTGCCTTGTTGCTGGGAACCTGTGAGTGAGGGGAGCTCTGGCTGAGGCTGGATGGAGAGGAGTGGGAAGGAGGAGCCTGTCCCTCCCTGGGTTTAGTGGAATCAGGGACAGAGATCAAAGGGATTTCTCTTACCTTGGGGCCTGTCATCAGGAAATTATTCACTGACCTGGAAGACAGAGACAGTGTCAGCAGGGAGGGGGTGATGGCAGAGGGGCCTGGGGAATGCCTGGCATCCCAGGACTCCTCTCAGCACCTGCAGCCTGGCTGTCTCCTGGCTGCAGGCACCTTTGGTCTCTCCCCTGTCTCCCTTCACTGGTCCCTGCGAGCTGGGATGGTGCCTTCTCCTTCCCCATTCCCCCCAGCAAAGCTGTACTGGGCTGCAATCCCCTCGCTGCTGCCTCCTTTTGCTTTCCTTGGCACAGCTGCCCTTCATACCAGTGTCGTCGTCCCCTCCCCCCCCCCTTTTTTTTTTTTTTTAAGTGCTTTCCTGTTCGCCCAGCCTTGCTTTTTACCCTACCAAACTGCTCTTTGGCTTAACTCAGGGTAGTGTTGCCCCCAGCCCCAGGAGCTGGACCATGTGCCAGCACCACTCTCCCTGTGGGACCATGCTGAGGGAAAGAGGAGGTCACACCATTGCTCCTTCATGGTGTGTGTCCCAGCAGCATCCCCCCCAGATCGTGGTTGCTTGTTTTGCTGTGGTGCCAGCTCTGGCTACTCATGCTCTACTCTTGCCCATGTTATGGTGATGGCTGAGTACAAACATGCTCATCCTCCCCATCCTGCTGGGCACTGCACAGTGGGGGAGTGGGGGTATGCATAGGGGTGGTCCTAGCCAAAATTAAACTTTCTGGTGTTCCCACTGAAGGGATCATCTGTAAGGGCCACAAGGCAGCGTGGCTGGTCTCCATCACTCTCTCCAGGGGCTTGCAAAGCAGAGCTGATGCTGGCCAGTCTCAGTCTCCTTCTCCAGCATGAAAGACTGTTTCAGTGCAAATGGTCCATCAGCATTAGGATGCCATGCAGTGCAGTGACCACCATTAAGAATCTGGAGGATGGCTGGGTGAATCCAGCTTAGCTGTGTCATAGCAGAAAGAACTGAGGCTTTAAAAAGGCCTAAGAGCCAACCCCAAATATCCCTAGCCGGAAATGAAGCAAGAAAAGGGAGGTTTCTCCTACAAATGCCTCATTCCATTCTTTCCAGGTTTGCAAAATAACCCTCATCACTACTACTCGTGAGTCTCTGGAGTGCCCGCATTCTGTCCCCTCAATGGAGCGGCATGCTCCGCTCTGCAGTTGGGCTACCTGGCATGCAGTGATGCTTGCTGCTTTTCTAGCACCTCTCTATTCCCTGAAAATCCCAGTAGCTGGGTGGACCATGGCTGGATGCAGGGGAGAAAGGTGCAGGTTAGGGTATGGGTTTCTTTCCCCTGTGTGTTTTCAAGTGATGCTGTCTGGAGCCAGAGGTATCCTTGGTAAGGGAGAGAAAGGCACTGTCCTGTTGTGCTACAAATCCAGCACAGAGAGTGCAGGGCCATCCCAGAGTGGGCTTGGGCGCAGGCAGAAGCAGGCACTGCTGTCCCAAGCTGGGGGACAAAGTGTAGCTACACTGCAGCCCTGCCATGGACATGAGGGCAGCCACGGTGGCAGGACTGGTGCCCAGACATCAGGCACATCAGAGAGTTAGAGTGGATGTTTCCCTGCCCTGGAAGACTGCTCCTGTGGTCAGCAAGCCTGTTTCACCTCCACTAGAACTGCCCTCATGGAGATCCTCTCCAAGGTACACCACAAAAAGGAGGTCTTGTTATTTTAGCTTGGTCAAAATCGCAAGAAACCTGATCTTTGCTGTTACTCACAGTTTAGAAAGAGTTGAGAGAACTAGTTTGCAAAGTTTCACTCTGGCAAGTCTAACTTTTTCTTTTTTTTTTTTTTTTTGAAATGTGTCTACATTGACAAAACTTGCTTTGGGAAAGATTCCCCTGGGTCAGAACGGGAGGGAGAGGGCTGTGCCAGGGCACTGCAAGAGCAGGAGATCCTTTCCCTTTGTTCCCGGCCTGGGATTCAGACCCGGCTACGCTCCAGCCCCCGTGGGTACTTTAGCACGAAGTCGATGGCTGTTTTGCAGAGGAATTTTCCTTTGGGAGCTGCTTCTGCATTGTACAGCTAATTAAATATTTCCTGGGACTTGGAGAGACGGCATCTGTAGCCGGGTGATTAGAGCATCGGGTGACCTGAATCACACAGGGCCATGAACCTAGGGCTATTCAGACTGTGTAAGCTCCATGGGTCCCCATCCTAACGCAACTGGGTAGCAGCATGAACAAGTCATTTTTCCATCTGGTTTCCCTCCTGTCCTTTGCCTTGACCTTAGGCGCTTTGCTATGGGGACCACACTCAGGATGGTGTCAGTGTGAATCTGAGCCCCTGGCAGCAGCTGTGAGAAAACTCTGGTAAAATGCCCTTGTGTAGGCAAGATCTAGATAATTGCAAGTCCTCTCTTCTCTTGCTTTTGTGGCCAAAACAAGAGATACATTGCTTCCCACCTGGGTAGGAAAAGCCAAATTCACAGTGTGCAAGAAGGATTTGCTTCAAACCCTTGCTGGCCTCATCCTGGATTAGGAACATCCGAGCAGTTGCACGGGTGGCTTTAGGAGGAGGACAGTAATCCACAAGTTCAGGGTTTACAGCAAACCAGCCTGTTAGCAGGTGTCAATTGACATAACTGCATTGAAGCAGAGGATCTGTTCCTCCCGGGATAAACCTCAAGGTTCACAAAAAGGCCAAGTTCAGGATATGCCAATTCACCATCTGCAGCTGAGCAAATGGTACAGCAGCAATTTCCCAGCAGAATATTCTAAACGTTTTTATTAAGTCGGAGAGACAGAAGGCATTTTCCCTGAGCTCTCTGATCAACAGGCAGGCACGCTGCTGGGGGAGTTTGTAGGACTTAGACAAGTAAAGGATTCATTTAGACTGGTACACTTGACCCCCCGCATTTAACTCTTGCAGGTGCAAGTGGATTCAGGAGAGGGGAGATGGGACTATCGTATGGCTGGAGGCTAGCTGAAACTTTTCTTATTTATGCTGAGAGGGAATGAAAGATAATAATGGAGACAAAATCTGTGCACTTTGTCTTTGCTCATATGATCTAGCTAAGAAAAACGCATCTCTATTCTGGATATAGTCTCCAGCAAGGGCAGAGAGTAATTAAGGCACTTGTTCCACTGATGTAGTGCAATATTGACAATGCCACTAGAGTCATCTCTGTGCTGCAAATAGGAATCACTGCGAAAATGAATCTCCATTTTTGTCTCTGTAGTGTGATTTTTATTTTTTAATTTATTTATTTCTATTAATTTTCCATACCACTTTAAAGGAAAGCAGAATATAATCCTAAGCTAACTAGCTAGCTGCATCCACAATGGGTGTAAACCAGCCCAATTCCCATGACTTCGGTGTCACCACACTGATTTAAAACTTTGTGAAATCACACACATGAAAGGAAATGCTTGAAATTATTTCTTTTCTGCAAGAAAGGATCCAGGGTTTCTAGCTAACTAAACCTCTTTCCCTCCACCTTCAAACTCCAGGACGGCATTACATGGACTGAAGCAGAGCAGAGACAGACCTCAGCAGGTAAAGAGAGGAGTCCCACCGACCCCAGCCCATGCAGGGCCCTGGGCAGGGCATGCTGCTTCCCTCACTGCAACTCTATGCATGCAGGTGAAAAGCAAACCTAGAGCAAGTGATTTTCATTGTGTCTGATATTAGGAAATTATCTCAAAGCTAATGAGTATCTATAGCAGGAATTCTCTATCATAGTTTTATTGAACCGGAAAGCAAATAACCCTGCCAAGCAGCTGTTCCATTATATTTTACATATATCAAATACTAATAAGCCTCTGATAACTTCTGCTCAGTTACAAATTTAACCAATAACAGCACCCCGCTCCTCAGTTTAATATGCCCCAAGAGCCTTATCAAATCTCCCATTAAAGTATTTGTTTGATACCTTATGACCTACTCATGCTACTGTGCTGCTGGTTCAGCTCTTTAGAAAATTATAAAGCTGTATTTAGATCTTTACCATCATTACTGTAAATACAGAAAATAGATACAATTTCATTTTGGATGTGAGTTTCATTCTCAAGCACAAACTCCCCCAAGTTATTAGAAAACCAGTGACACTGGAAACTAAAGGCGATCCCAAAGCTGAAGTATAAAAAAACATTTAGAAACAAGCTGCTGCATTAGAGATTGTCACATTTTTCCCACAGGATAGGAGACCAGGAGGCAACTCATTATCATTTGGAGCTTTACTTTTTTTTTTTTCCCCTTCATTTCTCTCTCTTTTGTTATATTTATTTGTTTTCTAGTTCCTAAATGCAACCCTGATATTTTGCTCATCTAGAAACACGCTGACCATTCAACCTAGCTGACATGGCAGAATCTAATCCACACTCAGAGAATAGAAGTGGCCACATATATATATATATATAAAATTATTGTTGATCTATATTGCCCCCTCCTCGCCATTCTCATGATTAAATCACAGGAAAAAAGAATCTTGTTGCATTTTAAGCTGTTGGATCAGATAAAGAAGACCAGCAAAAACTGCAAGCAGGGTTATTGTATGATTCCCACAAACCTTGCTTTTTTCTCCTCAAGAGTTAAGGGACAGGTTCTGTAATATGATTGTTTTGAATAAAGTTTGCAGTTTTTCTTTCTCTCAGGAAACCATGACCTATGAACAACAGGCAGAGACAAGCAGGACTATCTATAAACTTTTCTCTTAGAGGAAAACTTCCAAAAGGCAGACAGGGAATTTAGATACCAAATTCCATTGAAAATGCCTGGGATTTCTGTATTTAACTCTACTTTGTGGTCTGAAATTTCTCCCCTTTGAACTGTTTCTTTAAAATGTTTGGGGGGGGGGTTATCTTTTAATGTATTCTAAATCTATTTATATTGAGGAAAGCAAGAAACATATACAGGAAGATCAGAAAAATAAAAATAAAAGCAGCATGAATTCTTGCCTAGCCTCTCTGCATAACAGACATATTCCCCTTGTTCCAGAAGGGAGATTTATCTTGAGTTTGCTACTGTATAATATTTAGACACATACAAATTGTTGCACATTCTTTTCATGAAGGGAGTAGATAAACTCTGAAAGAACATAAATTTCACTCCCAGCCTAACAGGAATGAGTTCCCATTTATTCTTGAGTTTCTCTTTCTGTAATTTTGGTTTCTCCATCCATGGTAATAACCCTAGAGATCTGCTATGGGGAAGGCAGGGGATTTTTGTAATTGAACGGGAAAAGACTTTCCTTGCTGTTAGACATAAATCTGTAACCCACTGAGCAGGTTCCCCAGGGCATCACAGAAATGGAGAATAAAGCTTGGGTACTCGGTAAAAGTCACATAGGAAAAAATACCTACAAAGCCAGGTCATGTGAGTCCATCTCCATTCAGGCATGGGATAGATATACTCAGCAAGGAATGATATTAAATCTGATGCAAGTGTAATCTCTTTCTGTTCACCCTTACAAAACATTTCTGGAAATAAATGTAAAACCACCCTTAGGACAGAGCAAGAGGCCCACAGGAGACCACAGGTTTGTGCACGGGGGAATTGGTCTGATGGGACCCAGGTGGTTGGGAACCAAGCTGTAGCAATCTCCGTACTAAAAGCTTCTCCCCAGGAAATCCTAATACACAAATTTCAGATGTGTAATCCTGACCCTGTGCCTGCCAAGGAGCCTGGGTCTCAGGCTGCTCATCCAGAGTGACGCTCCTGTGGATCTAAGTCACCCCTGCTGGCTCTGCGCTCTTAATCAGGGACTGTCCTCTTCGGAGAGTGCGGGAGAACCCCCACTTGATTTGATTAAGACAAGGGACGAGCTGAGTGTGAGCCTTTGGAAAAACAGAAATCCCTGGCTCTCCCACTGGGTTATCTTCCCAGTTGGAAGTGAGGGGCTAGATCCTCCGCGTCCGCTCTCCTCTACTCTATTTTACCCCACCTCAGGATTTGGCCCATATAGTTATTGTTGGGAGGTGCAGGGGAAAAAGGAGACTTTCTTAGATCTAACCTCTCTGCCAATGAGTGTGTTGGGACTTAGTTAAATATCTGGTCCCATTAAAGACCAGAACTGAGCTAAGTGGGAAAGAGGGGACATTTAGGAAGGTGAAGAGGAATTTCCTTAGGGTGTCCGGGAAGAGCACAGACTGAGGTGCTCTTGATACTCACCAGGCATAGCAGGATTGGAAGAAGGGAGTGAGGAAGAAGATGCCCAGATAAGGGTCCATGGGAAATATAAAATCCAAATAAAGAGGGAGAAAGGAGATCCTAAAAAAAATCTTGGGTACCACCACCACCAGAGAAAAGAAAAAAAAAAAAAAAAGAAAAAAAGAAACACAACAAAATTAGGGAAGGGATGGAGTTATTTTCTACCCGGCGGTCCTGGTGTGATGAAGAGGCGTATGCCCCCTGAATCCCAACTTCTGCAAAGGGTAACCAATCCTAAAGTAAGAGCTAAAGGGGGTTGGTGAAATGGAGCCGCAGAACTTCCTAAGAAGAGATTATCTACTTAATTAAAGATTTTTTTTTCCCCTAAGTCCTTCAGCCAATCAGGACTCAAGTGCCAGAGAGAGATTGAACTGATGAAAAGAACACCCCAGGTTCCTCGAAGACAAATGCACCACGAAAGGGATAAGAGGGAGGGAAAAGGGGAAAACAAAAAAAAAAAAGAAAGAAAATGAGAGAGAGAGAGAGAGAGGGATAAAGAAAGAGACAGCAAATCCCTTAAAGTAATCACCAGATTCAATCTCCAGCAGCACTGCCCTGCCTCTCCATCCCCCGCAAAGGCAACTGGAAGGGCTGCTTTCGGCATGCCCTTGCCTCCTCCTGCCTTGGAGATGTCGCTGGGGCCGGGGTGCGCTGGGTGCTCTGGGATGGGGGCCTTGGGTTCAGGCCGCCCGTGCCTGCTGCTTAGAGGCCAGGCAGCGTGCTTCAGGGAGAAGGCTGGGAGACAGATATGTGACCATCGTCTCTGCCTCAGTCTCCCCCAGAATTTTAGGGGGAATAGAGGCCAATTCCTACTTCCATCTGCTCCTCCTTCATCACGGTGACCTGCTCTTTCTGCCCACCTCCTGTTTGCTACATGCCACTTTCACCCCAGGAGAAAGGCCTCTGACTAAACCTTCCCATTCCCCCTTAATTTTTTGCTTTTAGGGTTTCCTACGAAGTCCACGGAAGGGGGTCTTTGTTTTGGGAGGGTCAGCGGTCTCTCAGTGAGGGCTTATCCCAGGCCAAGAGCTGCTGGAGCTACTTAGAAGTGCATCCAGCCTGTGGTTCCTGGCCACGTGGGACATCCCCGTTACTGTTACACCGCCCACCACAGCCACTCTGACCGGTCCTAGGTCAATAGGACCAGCTGCACCACCCTGCCCCAGAGCTGTAGGAGCATCTTCTCCACACTGCACAACTGATTTTTGTGCTGTGGACATTATTCAGCTAAGACATGGGCTGAGACCAGTCAAACTCATTTCACCCGGGGTGCAGCTGCCAGGCAGAAGGGCTGGACCAGGGCAGGATTTGAAGGGGAGCGAGACCCCGCAGCTGAGCCATCAGGCAGGGCTGGCTGGAGGCTGAGCTTTGCTCGGGGCCACCTCAGGCGGACGAAAGTCCCTCCCAGGTCATGCAGTCTCAGGGAGGGAAACCTGCCCAGCAAAGATTTGCTCTCAGCCGGTCTTTGGCCATCCCATGACAAGATAGGCTCTGCCCAAGCAGGGCACCACTGGCAAAATGCTACCTTTGCCCAGAGTGCTGCTCACCCAGCCAGTGGTGCCCCTTACCCTGGGGGGTGGCTAGGCAGTTTGCAAGCACCTAGGTGAGGAGAAAATGCAGCCGACAGCAATTGATCTCAGGGCCAGCTGAGCCTCCCAGCTGCATCCTATTACAGCAAGGCTGACAGTATTTGCACTAATTAAAGCCCCAGCTCCTGGAGCCATGAGCATTTTAAAAACTAAGGTGTTACGTACACCGAGAAAAAGCTTGAAGATTTATCTAGTAGAAGATAAAACCCCAGAAACTGAAAGGTGAGGGAAATAAGACTTTTTAATTTTTTTTTTTAATTATTATTATATTGAAATAGAATTTCAATGCTGTGATATTTAGCACAGTTTAATGGTTTTGGTGGTCTAATTCAAGTACTGGGGGTGGCTGTGCTCTCCCTGCCAGAAGAGGCTGTCCCGGACCCGGTGTAAGGAGCAGCTGCACAGGCTGATGCTGCCATGGGGGAGCTGAGGGGCTGACAAGAGGCTGCCCACCCCAAGGGGTCTCAGCCCCATTGGGTCAGCACTGATGGGATGCAGGGGATGCTGCCACCCTGCACTTGGCCTTTATTTCTGATGGCAGGAAGAAGAAGAATTTCCAGTTGTTTCTTCTAAGTCTCCAGATGTCTGTTCCAGGACTCTTGAACCAGAGTTTTCTCATTCCTTGGGTCCGGCAGCAACAGCATTTTGAAATCATGCAACCCTTCAGACATGTTTTGACCAACTGGAAAGGAAGGACACCATTGGGTTCACTGGGGTGAGCTATTTTTGTTTACTCCAAGACAAATTAAAGGGTTTGCAAAAATGAGGAAAAAAAATAATTGTAGGTGGATACAAAGTAAGAAGGAGGACTTTATTTTTTTTATTAGCTGTTACAAGAGGCAGCTAGGCCTTCCTCCAAGCTCACAGAAGCACCAGCAGCACCTGGGTGCTTCAGAGCCAGCAGCCTTCCCAGTCAACTTCTAATTTCAATTAAATGGAATAGTCACTTTCCTGGAAACAAGCGTGTTTTTCAAACCAAAGAGGCTGGAGGCAAAGCCTGAAACAAAACTGTCCCAAATGTGTTTCAAAGTACTTAATCACAGCTCTCAAAGGCTGTTTAATAGACTCTATGAAGTACTCTCTAAAGAAATGGGATACAAAATTGTTTTATAATGTTCCTCAAATTTTGTTATTGTTACCAACAAAAGCTCTGTAAATTTTCTAAAATGGGCCCAGAGAGCATTAAAATACATTTTACGGCCAGAATGACTGGTGTATTATCCCATCTGACCTGTTGGCCAATATGGATCGCTATTGACCCTTGCATTGAACGCTGTCATATGTGTTTGACTATTTGCTCATCTCCCGGAATGGCAGACGGGGTCTGAGGACAACAGGAGATAGAGAACCTACCACGATCTGTGGTAATTTGTTGCAGTTTGTTAAAAAAACAAACCAAAACATTAATGTAAGATGTCTAGGTTTAATTTCCAGAGTACAGAGAAGATCTGATGTGTCCTTAAAGAGCTTATGCAAGTAATCACAGGGTGAAAAACAAAGCCTCTAATGCTCTTGCTGCCTTCCACCCTGGTACCAATGCAACTAATGGATATGAAAAATGAGGTTAAGAAGCGGGGGTAAAAATTCCAAGTCTGGCTCACAGATATCTCAAAAGTTTCTTGGTGTCAACGCAAAGTGCTCAAAGGACAGATTTTTAAAAACAAAATGGCCATTAAAAATATCAAGAAGGAATCTGAAGTCTCTTATTTTAAAATATATGCAAAAGGTATGAGATCAAAACAAAAAGAAATTAATCTTATCTAGGGAGCACAGAGAATTCAACCCTGAAAGAGCTCAAAAAGTCTCAGGAAGGTCCAGCTGTGCAGTGCAGTAAGCAGATTTCAACTGACTTGACTGCAGCTTTGCCTTTTGCACCAGCTAAATACGGCTTCAGTAGTGTCTAATGCCTGTCAAAACATCCCCTAGCACCCCAAGAATGTGTAAGTGTTGCTTGCAGTCCTGTACTGAACATGCTCCGTGCTATTCTGCTCCTACAGCCAAGTGGTTCCAGAAACAAAGCCAGGCAAAAGCTGGGGAAATTTAATAGCTTTTATTAGATTGACTGATACACAATGGAAGAAGCAAGCATCTTTTTTTGAGCATTTTGGCTCTGAAAAGGCAGGAAAGGTGCTGGTGTGCCCAGAAGCCTGTCTGCCATTAAAGATGGTATTGACACACCAGGACATGCAAACGGCTGCATGACCTCTTTGCTGTAAGCTTGACTTTGTAACCTTTATGTTCCGTAATGCCACTCTCTGCATGGGTGACACATGCTGAGCAGCCTCCCATAAGGTCTGCTTGTGCTTTACCAGTATTGAATGTATCCTCACATATGCAGGTTCTCCTTCAGGTTCATGCAGGGACAGCTCAGGGGATCCTTGCCTGCTGCAGTGACTGGACATATCCATCACACATCTCATAGGAAGTGACTTCTGCCACACTGTGGGGAAAGGCAGGCGGGTCAGATGTTTAGGCTGTTCTTCAGTTGCTGGAGAAAAGCTTAAGGTGTGCACAAGAAACCAAGAAAATTATTTCACATCAGAAGGGGCAGAAATGTTGCAATGGCTATACAGGGTCGGTTCAAGGCATGGACACCCACAAAGTATTTTCCACCTGCAGCTCTCAAAGTGCCTTAGTGAAACAGCTCCCCCACTTTTCCCATTTTCAGGATGCAAAACTGAGGCCCGGAACCAGGCAGCAGTTTGGGGATAGATCCAGCCTCCATCTGACTAGTCTGACGTTCAAGGCAGCCAGTTTCAAGGGAAAGGCAGAGGTCTCTAGGGAAATATCCTCTTGAGCCATGGTGTGTAGAATATGGCTGTGCCTGGAGCAAGTGAGCTTAGAGCACTTCAAAAGCTCTGGTTCATCCTTAGCCTGGGCTACAATGACTCATTTTTCACATATTCTCAGTTACAGTACTAGAGCATATTCCTTCTCAATGGTCTTGACTTGCCATGGCAGTGACTTGCACAGGCTCACGCTGTGTTAGCCAAAAAAAGTATTTCTCTTGAGAGTCCAGAAAGCAAGTACGGGTCCAGGGCATCTTTTTCCAGCATCCACTGACCAGGTGGCCGAGGGCTGTGAGAAGGAAAGGGACAGAAGTGCTGAGAGGTGGGGTATCTGGGGATGAAAATCAAAGGAAAGTGAGGAGGTGATGTGCCATTAAAGGACAAGCAGGATCAGCTTGGAGAAAAAGGACTGTGAGGGTGGGAGTGAAATTATGTATAGCACTCCGGGAAGGTGTAATTAGGACAGGCAGGACTGAGCGAGTCGAAGTGCATTCCTGGCTGGCTGGCAGGAGGTGAGATAACCCTGGAGGTGAGAGGGACCATACTGAGCTCCCAGGTCTAGAAACAAACCCTGGCCGCTTGCCAGCCACAGCTCACTCCTGTCCCTGTGCACCTCAGAGGAAAGCTAGACTCCCATGCGGAGTGGCAGCTACAGTGCTCCCTAGCATGGCTCTTTGGGGACCAGGAGCCCAGGCCACATGCCACTGCTCATCCTGGACACGGTCACCATCCTCCAGAGAGCCTCGCTCGGGCCACCACAGACAAGATCAGTGTTACAGGGAGTAAATGTCACAGGCATCAATGCAGGTGGCTCTCTGCAAAAGGAGCCTCTCTTCAGCACCCACGAGGGCTCAGCCTCTCAAGTGGGAAATGTGCTTCGCCCCTGCACGTGAAGATCTGGAGCATGGGAAAAGAAAAAAAAAAAAAAAAAGGCAGAGACCCTTCTGTACTGGCCAGAAGGATTAGTAGCTGGAGGTGGAAAGGGCTATGGGTTTGAGAGGTGCGTAGAGCTCAGTGGACCACAGGGTGAGGTGGGTAAAGCAGGAAGATGGCTCAGCAGCACGGTGTAAATAATTGCTGGCTTGGATCTTTGGCAGACCTGAGGAACCCAACAAAAATCTACATGGGAGCTGCTTAAATGGGTCTACTGTTGCACCAGAGACATACATTTTGTTTCCCTTTCAGGCTCCCTGTGCTCCCCTTGATATTATTATTATCATCAGGAATATTTGGAAACAAACCCATATTTCAAACTGAACAAAATCGACCCTTCTTATTAAGAAAACCACCCGGTGACATGCTTTGATCTTTTTTAGCTGAAACCGTCCATGAGCTCTGCAGGAGCTGTAAATAGCTCCAACCGACTTACAACTGGATATCCTTCACCCAAGCAGTTTTGCTCGGCTCTAGCGCAGAGAGTCTGACTGGTCTGGAGAGTGCCTTTTGTAACACAGACAGGAGGAGGTTTAGCTGAGGGTTTTACGCAATCCTGTGATCTTTTTAATCTCTAATTTGCCACGCGGCCTAATGACCGTGCAGCGGCATACGTAGCACTGAGAATTACCTTGTAATTTGTCCCTCGGGTGAGCCAGCTCGCCGTTCCGCAGCCGGCAGATGGTGCTCCCGGCTCAGGCTGCAGCCGGGCTGGGGCTCGGCACTCCTGCTCCTGCTGCTGAAGAGCATCCGTGGATCACAGGGGCGCAGGGAAATGCTCCTGTGCTGGCCATTGCCGCGTCCAGCGCAGACAACAGGCTCTGCAGGGGAATCGGGCTTAAAAAAAATCTCTTCTCCTCCCTCCTTCTCTACACCATGCGCCTTGAGGCCTCAGCACAGGCTAAGACCAGAGATGATCATGAATGGTTCGGTGTCCGCAGCAGTGGTGCAGAGCTGCTGGCGGCTGTGCCCGCGGGTGGAGGGCCAGCAGCGCCCTGACGTGAGCTCTCTGCCACAGCATACCGCGGTGCACCCGCCACTCGTGTGCTGCGGCACGCTTCCCTGTGGGCCAGCCGCTGTGGCAGCCGACAAGTCTTCTACTGGCACTGGCCTTAGCTCGGGAAGGATCAGGTGCTCATCAACCCTCAGCAGGGAGATGGATGTAAAGCCATCAGTGGTATGCACAGAAGATCTGGATCCACACTTTTTCAGTGGTGTGCCCCCTAACAGGTCCTAGGACAAAGCCCGACGTCAGGGACCTGCAAATCTGGCTCAGCTCTTTGCCCTTAAACAGCGGTAAAAACTGTGCTGGCGTAAGTCCAGTGAAGTCCTTCCTCTTTGCCTATGGATGACTAACATGACTAACCCTCCACATTTACCCGGAATGAGTCAGGCCTGCAAAATCATGAGACTGGCTTGAAAATAATACACAGCGGGAGCTATTTGTGTCCAAGCCTTTAAGGTACTCTTGGGGCTTGTTTCCTCTGGAATCGGCATGGCTGGGAACATGCCGTTCCCGTGCATGAAAAGCAAGCTGAGAGTCTTGGGCTGCAGGCAATCAGGCTTTCTGATGAACACTGAATGTCAAAAGGCTTGCCATAAATCACAGGAGGTAGCAAGGCTGAGAATCGTTTCCCAATAAAACCCAGGGCTCAGGATTTGGCTCCAGCGTTCCCCATCTGCACTGACTGGGACCATCTCTTCTGCCAAAATAGTCAGTCAGGCCCAATAAATGATGATGAGGAGGAGCTTGGAGGCTGAATCAGACAGCTAAGATGAAGAAACAGCTCCAAGATGGTCAGGATAAACTGGCACCACAAAATCTATCACCAATCCTTTGCAAATGCCATTGCTGACAGAACCAGAATCCAGCTTCCTGTCAAACTCTTAAGCATGAGGCTCTTTTATTGATGGTTGTTGGAAAAATGTTGCAGACACACAATTGTTGGACAACCCTGACCTCTTTTTTAAGTGTCCCAAGAAACAGGCGGCTGCGTAAATAATAAAGCAGCACTTTTGTTGGCCTTTTGGGGACAAGCCCCTTGGCTTTCATACTGTCAGCCTGGACAAGGTTTCACCACTGATGAGGGCCACCACAGAGTTGTTTATTGAAGCATAACATTCTGTGAAGGAGGTGTTTCTTCTCCTGTCTAAAGGGACCAGGCATTTTCGTTACAGGCTACTTGGTCTGTGGCCTGATCAAGATTTTCCACTGAGCCCTAAAAAACAGAGACCTAGAGAGTGAAGGAAAGAGAAATGTGGCTAGAAATAATAACCCTTTTCTGAGTGCCACTGTTGGAGCACAGCTAGGAAAGAGGGCTTCGTGCTGGTCAGGTGCTGCTGAGGGGAGTCAATGCATGAGGGCGAACTTTGTTCTGGCCAGTTACGTTCATTTGTCACAACTGATAGCAGTCAAGCTTGCTTTGTACGAATGTTTTACAAAGTTATTCTTATCTGACCTCCATCACTGCAGCAACCCAGGACACGGTCTAGTGCAACCTCTCAGTACACTTATGAAGTGTCAACCATTGACTAGAGGCTGGTGACTGAGGCATGGCACAGATAATGATTTACCCGGACTCAGGCAGCAAGATTGTGTATCATATGATACATCTGAGTTGAAAACAGACCAGAGCATAGCCTGCTACTAGGGAGAGGAAGAGGGGGCTGAGGGTACTCCTACGACATGTCAGTGCTGAGAAGGGGGGTACCCTACCAAAGAAGATGCAACAACATCCTGGCTTCTGGCCAGACGTTGCTGGGGGCTGGGACCCCAGTACACTGGGATGGCACCACCTCAGGAGCAAAAGAGGATCCTGTATAAAGTCAGCTCTTCCCAAATATCAGAGTTTATATGGGGACCTGCATCTGGTCTCAGAATGAAAATCAACAGTGACGTTTACACTGGTTTTACATTAACACGTGCGAAGTAGGAATGAGCCCTGGGTTTAGAGGACAAAGCATTCATTGCCACACCAAGAGAGAAGGCGGCAAAAAACCCCAACTGTCACCACATTAGAAGAAACTAATGTTCATATTAATCCATCACTGGGTGGTATTTTCTGGAATGATGTACTTTAGGTAGTTTTGTCCTTACCCGTTGCCACTGTGAAAGATGTGCTAACTCCAAGACTTTCTGCTGTCAGATTTCATCGCAGTACCTGTTTGGAGCCAGAGTCCCACCCTTCCTCTCCTCAGTTTTCAGAAATATGGCAACGTGATTCAGACCTCATGCCATTATGGTGAGCAGAGAGGAATATGTAACACACAGTGGTAC
Organism: Aquila chrysaetos chrysaetos; assembly: GCF_900496995.4. Taxonomy (NCBI): domain Eukaryota; kingdom Metazoa; phylum Chordata; class Aves; order Accipitriformes; family Accipitridae; genus Aquila; species Aquila chrysaetos. Next base: position 22,189,972 of record NC_044014.1, on the reverse strand, counting down.
TGAAGGCACCAACTTTGGACACATTTCCCCCTGCAGTTCCCTCTCCCACTCAGGGATGGCAATGCTGCCTCAGCTCTTACTTCAGCTAATAATGCACACTGTGCACTCAGTGAAGGACTTTTTTTATTAGCACCACAGGGTGTGCTGATAGATGATTGCACATGACAGGAGTCATTCTTACAGCCATGGTCCGCCTGCTGTTGCTACATCCAAAGCCTTACATGCAGCTGCTGGAACAGTCCTCACCCGCCCATGGTTTGTAATCACAGAAAGAACAAAATGTCCTCAGGAATTAAGTGTGGCTTGTTTCTGGGAGGCTTTTTATTATGAGTATTCACAGACTGTATCTGACATTGGTAGGTGCTGATGCTAAAAGGAGATAGCAGATCCCACTTCTAATTCCAGCTGAGCCTGTGACCATGGATAAATTATTCCTCTTTCACACGTCTCAGTCTCCCTCCTCATTCAAGTGTCTACTTAGACGGTAAGCTTTTGGAGAGAGTGGGTGTCTCCCAGTGTGGGTTTGAACAGCACCCAGCACAATGGAGACCTTGATCTTGATGGCAGCCTTCACTCATTATCTTAACAGAAGCATCAAAAACTTTATAAGAATTAATTTACCTGAACATTCCTTTGGCCATATTGACTCCAGATCACATGTGCGATAAGAAGTGACAGAGGAAAGTGTGTGTATATAAAACCACTTTCCAGGTTTGGAGTGACGGAAGGTGTAACATCTGGGTTGTGAGTGGAAGTGGTGCATGATGTGTATGCCATCTCCACTGCCTGCTAGAAGCTTTCTTCCGTGTGGGGAAAAAGAAGTCAACTCCAGGTCGTGGATCCCAAAGAGCGATTTTGTAGCCATTGTGGTGGTTCTCTGCAGAGAGCAACTTCTTAGAGAGCAGGGCTAATAGCACACTGGCACTGGAGAACGAACTGGTACCTTTGTTACAAAGGGATGTTCTTGACCAGTCTGAAGAGGGAGCAAAAACCGAAGGTTTGAGGAGGCTGGACCCTCCAGTCCCTTCTCCATTTTTAATGACCCACTAGAAACACCATGGGAGGTAGGAGGTATCAGTTCATAAGGGAAACTCCCTTTTGACTAAAAGAAGCCTGACAAAGGACATTTTAAACAAGAGGTTTTGTCCTTTTCCCATAAATAATGTGAGGACCACTATTACTGCTCCACCTGTCATTGAGAGAGCGAACTTCCTGTCTTGCATGGCAGAAGAGCAGAACCCACTGTGCACCTCACCTCCAATGGTATGTCTGCCAGCTTTGTTGGACTGCAAGGAGCAGATCTGTGTGCAGTCTCTACCAGAGAGAGCCTATTTCATTGGCTTACTACTCTCTTGATCGAGACATCAGTCAGTCGTCCAAAAGACCTGGTGTTGTTTTTCACTGTGCTTCCTCAGGCCAGCCTTGTGTCTTCTGTGTCTCCTCTGCCCCAGCTTGGTAGACCCACATCAACACTGTGCAGGATCTTTCTGGCAACACTAGGCATCCTGAAGCAGCAATGAACCTCTGTTCCTCATCTGCCAGCCAGTTTCTAATCCAAGCCTTGCTATTTTTATCCAGTTAGGATTTCTTCACTCCCTTAATAAATATATAATGTGGCACTCTATCAAATGTCTGGCCAAAGGCAGAGCAGTTTGCAATCATTTCTGGCCATACCAGCCCAGAAAACAACCGACTAATCAAATGGCATCTTGTTTGCAAAGTTGACTCCAATAGCAAAGTCTCCTCTCAGAGGAAGAATCTAGATACCAGGACGCTGTCAGCGTTTCCAGGGTCTCTCCCCCTTCCCTCCTAAAGCAACTGCATTAATCATGTAGCAGAGGAGAATTCAGCAGCGTCCTGTCATGTCCACCATCTTCCCCATGCACCAAAGGAGCAAGCACCTTTCACAAGGAAGGACCTCCAGTAAAAGCACTCAGTCCTCTGAGATTTCTGCCCTCAATGTTCCAACAAACAGGAACAGTGCCCACTACCACGATCTCTCATGACCTCAGCCCCAGCGTGTCCTACATGTGATACCCCTCATGGAGAGCTGAGTGACTCTTCTGGTTTGGACCAGAAGAGTCACTGGTTGGGGCTTCATCTGAGCTGAGTCAAAGCACGCACATTCAAAATGTGCTAAGCCCTATAATAAGAAGAAGGTGGCCCCAAATACATTGTTTGTAGCATCAGCTAAATGGTAATTTGGAGCTGTTCTCCCTCCCCCTTTGCTGGGTTACCTTGAGAGGACAAAAGCCAGAATTCCCAAGGAACTAGCGACTACTAGCAAGTTTCCAAGAGCAGAACTCAGAAAAATCTAAGGACACCCCCCCCCCCCCAGTCATAAAACCCTCTCTAATCCTGATTTCCAGAAAAAAACACAGAGCCCCTGCCCTCTGAAATCTGGGTGCTTCACAGTATCCTTAGCAGGATTTCCAAAATCACCTTCCACATATGTAAACCTTGGGCTGGATGTCCTCTATGCAAGGCTAAGATGGTGGATCATTCTCTTATGCTCACTCAAGTGTGTTAATAAATTTCTTCCAGGCATAGTTAGAGGCTCAGCCTGTGCCTTTTGAAAGGTTTGTACTGAACTTAGCATGAGCTTATAACTTCTCTGCTGAGGAAAGGTGGGCTGACCCCTTATGGGGAGCCAGGCTGAGCCTCAGCTGTGCTTGCTCCCCCTTCCAGGTGGGGGGATTGGTGGGGGATAGGGGGCAGCTGAGCAGTGGGCTTTTCGATAAAAGGAGCCTGCTGGGACAGGAGCTTTGGGGGTGTTGCTGTGTGCTAGGGAAATGATGGGCTGCAGCAAAACTCTGGTGCAGGTTTAGAGATTAAGCCTCAGAAGCTTTGCTTGTGGTTTAGGCAGTTGTTTAAGGCTAGTAAAGCAGCTGCTGGAGAAAAGGGGAAGCAGATGTATTTTTAAACCACCTATTACAACTGGTACTTTGTAGGGGAGGGGGAGCAAAGCAATGCATGGTCTGCTCTCAGGAAAGAAAGCATGCTTCGTTGAGTAGGGAGGTATCTTTTGCAATTCTCCTGTTTCCATCTCTTTTCTGGGATTAGGTATGCTCTGGGTAGTGTGAATGAGAAGCTTTTAGGGTCTGATATTGGGAACCTGAAGCACTCCTGAGGCTCCAGAGCCTGTGTTTCTGACAGTTTGAGTCCCCTGCCTTTGAGGAAAGCAGTGCCTTTGTCCTGGGCCTTACATGCAATGAAGGCTTGTCTCTCTTGTCTCTCTTCTGATGATGATGTGGCAGTCTGACCTCCTATGTGGCATTTCTCTGCTTGTTGCTGGGATATCATTAGGGTCTAGAAGCTTATGAATTAGTTCTGGGGACGTAGCTGCTGTTTTAAGCAGCTCTTTTTGTGCCCTCAGTTTTGTGCCCTCTTCCAGAGGCATAGGAGAGCTTTGTTTCTCAGGTCTCTGAAAAACTTAGTCAATCTGTAGGCTCTTCCCTGTGCTAGAGCAGGTCTGCTGTGGGGTCTCTTTGGCCAAGTCAGGAGTATTTCTCAGCTGATGACCTTGCAGATCCTGGGGTGGAGGGGCAGAGCTCAGGAAATGTCATCTGAGAAGCTAGAGGCTGAGGCCACCCTTCGATGAGGTCTGTCCCTGAGCTGCTGTCTTGGTTGGGTGATTTCAGCCTTAGCGGGTGTCTGTGTGTTGGCAGTGCCTGATCAGGTCATTTCACCCAAGTAACCCCTTGCTCCTCCCATGTCAGAGAGTGTGGGGTGTGCATCAATCAGCTGGTTTCCTCATTGCCTGGCATCGTCTTATCACCCATGAAGTTTACTGTTCTTGGGTTTCTGTGGTCAGCCAAACATTCAGCAACTCTCTGGTGCTTGCAGACAAGCAGAAAATCTGGTGCTTTTGTTACTGTGACCATGTCCCTGTGGTGGTTGGCAGGGTGTCCTGTCTGAGGGAAAATTACAGATGTTTGATCTTCAAACAGTGTGTGTAGGGAATCTTACTAGATCTGAACAGCTATCATATCTCCTCTGATACCTGAAAAGCAGATGTCCTAGCTGAAAGGCTTCCAGTGGCTATATCCTCTGCTGTTTCATCACTAAGCAAATAAACCAGTTGCAAACCTTTACATTACTTAATAATGTCAAATTTTTAAAAGCATTTTGACCTGAAATTGATTTTTTTTTTTTTTTTTTTGCCCTCCATCTGCAAAATGATCTTGGGCAAGAATGCAGAATCAAATAGGGTGTGTGATGGTTCAAAACCAATTGATTTGCCAAGCCTCTGTGCATCTAGGACAGGCCCAATTACTCTTTTAATAGGTGCAGCAGTATCACATCAGCTGCAGCAGGGGTGTGTTGCATAAGGCTCAGTGAGGTGGGAATTAGTCCTTCTTGTGAAGAAGGAACAAGAGGGCATGGCTGAGGTTGCTCAGCCAGTCAGTGGCAGAGTGGGAATGAGCATCCAAACTTCTTGAGCCCAGTCCAGTTCACGTTTCATGCATCGGGTGAAAAATCCCCCATTTTTATCCTCATGAGACTGATGGAGGGAAAGGGGAGTTGGGAATTTCTGCCCTGTTGGTGGAGGAGCTGGTATGTTCGTCTTGTTACGTATAGGCCCAGACTGGAGACAGTTCTCTGAGGGGAGGGAGTGGATGTCACTGGGGCTTAACTTGTGTAGGTGTACTGCTTAATTAGTTCATACAGGTTCCCTCACCCACTCCATCTGCACTGTAATTAATTTAACTCCTAAAGTGATGGGATTTAGTCTTAAGGTTCTTGCTGGCTCCTCTCTGGCAAGTCTGGTGATAACAGCTTAGGAGAAATCTCACTTGATAGCCTATGGCTTTCTAAATGCCACCCTGCAAGACAGAGGTGGCATCTGCTTGGGTTGCTGGCAGCAGTGGTTTGGAAGCTTTAGAGGGCACTGGAGCCATGCCATCAGCTACCCTGCTTGCTGATGCACAGGAGGTGACACACAGGTAGAGGGAAAGGCATGTTGCTTTCTGAAGTAGGAAGGCTTCTGCTGGAAGTGTGGGGGTTTGAAAATGTTTTGGCACTGGTAGAGAGGATTGGAAAGGAGTCCCTTTAGCTTTACAGCTGCTGACATCCCGCAGGCTTTCCTTGAAGTCTGAGGTAGAGGTGGAAGTGTCAAAGCTAAGCAAAGTTTTCAGGACTGTCTCAGCAGGATTGACATCACCTGTGTTTCACACAGATGAAAGAGAGAAGAGGGGAAAAAAGGAAAGCAAGCTTTGAGAACATTGAGTGAGTAAAAATTCGTGACTACTACCATTAAAGCAGAGCTGAGCCAGTCACTTTGCCTCTGTTCTTCAATCACACGCAATTTGGCTTCTTTTACTTGGCCATGAAACAAATCCAATGGCTGTAGGCAATGCGTGGGCTCAGGAGGTCCCACAGGCTGGGGGACCTTCTTTTGCCCTTGGAGTAAGGTGCTGGGCACAAAAGCAAAGTGCTTTCGTTGTCTGCCCGAGCAGGCAGATGGCAGCGGGAAGTCAGCTGCGGATTGCAAATGTTTGCTGACCGCAGCTCACCAGGGGTGCCAGCTCCGGCTGCCCGAACCCAGAAAGCTCTCAAAGCCAGGACTTCATCGGTGGTAACAACGGCGAGGGAGGAAAAAAAACACTGGAAAAACTCCACTCCGTGTCTTAATAAATCATGATGTTGCTGATACCAGTGTGCTGGGATTGAAGGGGTTACTGGAGATAACAGGAAATATGCTCACCAAGCAGAAAGTTTTGCTTGAATGGCATTTCAGCTAGGCGTGTGTGAGCACCACGCTCCTGCGCTCGCAGAGGTCATGTGTGCATGTGAAATTTCAGTGATCAAGGCTGGAACGCCGCCAGAAAATCTGGAAGGAAGTTTCACCTGTCAAAGCCTTTGTTTCCTTAGTTTAATAATTTCCATCATGTTTTGGACAGATGGTTTTGAAAATATAACCCAGCGTCAAGAGACTGCATTTGATTCTCAGCTTTGCCATGAATGCTTTGGGCTGCCTCTTGCAAGGCAGTTCTGTGCCTGCATGTATATATGGGGGTTTTGCCTCTTGGGTTATAAACTCTCTCTAGGGTAGGAGCTGCAAGACCCTGTGATCTGGCTCAAGCCTTTCAACACTTACATGGAAGGAGTGCTTCACAGAGGATGAGGCTGTTGGTAGTTATTAAAAATAAAGGCCCAGATATAATGTGACTGTTCTTCCACAGGCCTCCAAGCATCTGCTGCTGGCTGTGGTTAGTCGGAGGATACTTTTGGTCTGACTCAATAAAGCCAGTTTTGTTGCAATAGTTATTCAAACAGCCCCGTGTTCTTTTTATAGATGGAGAAATCTGCCTGTTCCTTAAGTGGAGGCACTAGACTTGACAGCACTGGAGAGATGGGAATGCAGGTCACCTGAAGGCAGATTGAGGGGAAGGCTTACAAGATAAAACGTTGTGGGTCTCTTCTTTTTTGCGGCAGTGTGACTTGCAACACTTGTTGTTTTTCTGCATCAGGAGTGCTGAGTCTGCATAGTTTCTCTGGACATCAGTGGCAGCCACAAGGCATCACCTATGGAGATGCTTTAGAAAAACAGCAGACTCAAGCGACAACCCATGTCTGTAGAGTGACTAAGTGACAGAGTTGGGTCTGCCAGTACATGGTCCCCAGCCATGCATTGAAGCATGCAAAGAAGACAATGTGTGGGAGATGGAGCAGACAGCAGTTATCTGGCTCTTACGTGGGACCTTCTCCCTTTGAACAGATCTTGCCCTTACAAACGTGCGCAGGGTTCCTGTCCAGTACCTCCATGGGGCTGGATTTGACTGTATTTCCTATAGCATGTTTCAGGAGGAGGAACATATTCCCCACAGCCACCAATTCTCTCTGGCAAGCAGTGGCAAGGATTTCAACAAACCATTTCATGGCTAGTGGCTTGTTTGGTCAAAGAAGCTGTCCTGTGCTAACATTGTGTGTCCTAGCTGGGTCTGAAGGTCCCACCATGAAGAGGTATGGGTGCCACACTGTCTTTAGCATGTTTCTCCCGAACAGGTGGTGTAAATTCCTTTGTCCTTAAATAGAGGATAGTGTTAGGGGAAAACACAGATTACAAATGCTATTTCTTAAAATGTCTTTTATTCATTAGCTGCTGTTGTTAAGAGAATCAAGGTGTTATTAGTAATAGCAGGTAACTATTCACATAACACACCACTCCTTCACGCTCACTTATTAGCTGGAGCAACCGTTGGGAGGCCAACCCCAATGTGCACACTCAGAAGCAGAAGGTCATCCTGACGCACCACTGGCTTCTAAGTAGGTCTGTAGAAATTCCTTCAGGGGGCTCTTTGTTTCACCACCTGTATACATAACTCTGTATTCTTCATCTGCATATAGCAGCCACTGCCCTCCTGGGTGTGATCCAAGTTATACAACCTGTTGTAGATGCTAATGTGTGCTGGCAGCCTTGTGCAGCACTAGACTCTAGTGGTCTAAGTTTATCAGTTCTTGCAAATTCATCAGGATTACTTGTCTCCAAAGGTTATCAGTCCTTGGGAAACTTTCACATAGTATCTTCTTAGCATATTTTTCTTGTCTTTGGCCTGTGATGTTTTCTGGTAACTATTTCTCCATCCGAATCTACAGAAACATACAGAACTTAAACACACAAACTTGTACAAAGGGGGCTTTTATGATACCAGGAGCTAGTGCCTTACTGGAGTGGTGGAAGGTATATGTCCTTGGCAGAGCACGTGATGTTGGAGCATGAGGTGGGCTCCAATTCATAGGGAATAAGCTGGATGGATCAGTCCTTGGGCACACTGACACCATCATCCTTACATGGATGGAGTCGACATTTATCTACTCCAACTGGTCTAAGAGCCTATATGTGACACAAAGAAAGGCTGCCTGCTACACCTCTCCTTTGTGTTTTGCAGGCTGTTTGGGGTCCCCCCTCCTTTGCTGTTCCTTGGATCTCTCCCTCCATGGAGACGTAATTCCCTTCCCATTTTAAAGCGTGTGCTTGGGCTTGTCACCAACTGTATGACCAATCTTCCTGTCTCCCCTTTTGACCAAAACTATTCAGCTATATGCTTTAGAGATACATAAACACGTAACAAGATCAGGTAGACCAATGCTGGTTCCTGATTTTTAACAGTATCTGTGGCATTTGTCCTGTCTCAGCATTTGTGTCTCAGGACACTCCTCCTAACGCTTTATGGAATTGAATCTGGACATGCAGAGGTTTTTCCTGGTGGTCCTGCTGTCTCATACATGGAGCGATGACCTCCTCCGGTAGCTGTGTTGTAATGCCCAGCCTGACTGCCGGGGAAGAACAGAGCTCCTTGCAGACTCTGGAAGGGTTAAGAGGAGCACTGTAACTGTGTGGTGCCCAGCAGCTAGCAAATTATGTCTGTGCCGTATACTGGAACATAGCAGTGTGGGATGGCCCAAGCTTTCAAGCTAGGAGAGAGCTCTTTGGGATCTTAGCCATACGGCATGCTGCGCTGGTTACTCGTGAATAGGTTCGCTTGGGGCTTTCCTATACATGTGGCTAATGAAATAGTCTACTCCTTCAGCAGGTCCCAATTAGTCCGGCTCCTTTGTGAGCAGCACTGACTCAGTCTGGCAGCTTCGCCAATGGTCTTGGTTGGCTTTCCGTGGTTTCGCCCAGACGAGTCTTGGTCTCCTGCTGCTGAAAGAGAAAACACCTTTGCTGGCTGCACAGCAAGGGTCTCCAAAGCAGCCTGGGCTGCAGTTGGTGTGTACCTGGCAAGCCTGAAATTAACACCAGCCAGCGAGCCTGGAGAAAGGATTGTTTATCATCTTGGGTGTCCACAGTGGAGGAAAGTGGTGAGTGCTCTGAAACTCTTCCTAATTCCAGCCCTGTCTTTTCCCCCCCATGGAGTCTGACCCTCCAAAGAGGCTCCTGCCCTGAGCAGCCAAAGTGGCTGGGAATAAGGGTTGGGTAAAGGGGCACTGTAATAGAGAAGTCTGTGGGCTCCTGATCACCATTACGTGGGCCCTTCCCTACTGCAGGATCCCTCAGGTCTTGTTCCCCGTCTTACCAGGAGGGCTGGCTTTCAGTGCAGCTGGAGCAGCCAGCAGGGAGAGAGGACCCCGTCGGTCTGATCTGCCAGCAGCCTGATGCTCTGGCCCACGTCACGGTCAGCTGCAGGGGAACAAGGAGGCGCAGGGGGGATCTGACTAGTGTGACCAAGAAAACAGGAGGAGTCAGCTTTCTAGAAGGAACCAGAATGGGGAAACGCTCTGAATGAACAGCTTCATTCACCACATAGCATGGTGGGGAAAATTGGGAGCGCTGTGCTGCTGTGCTTGACAGCTAGCTGTGTAGCTATTACGTGTGACAGCGGAGGTGAGGTCGGCAGGTGTGTAGGCTAGCATATGTTGCACGTCTTTACACTGCTGGCATTTTCTGTTAGGTTTCAAAAGCGTTCAGAAGTCCCACACAGAATTATAAATTTAAAACAGGTGGTGGTTTGTGGGTCGTATGATAAAAAGTATAAACCAGCAGGAAAGCGTGAAAAGCCCATGCTGACGTGTCAGTAAAGAAGAGTCAGTAGCTGTGGACTTGAGTGCTAAGTGAAGTGCTACAGGTTGTTTCACAAAGCCAAGTTTCTTACCCAGCTTATTACAGAGCTGTCATTTGGGAAATCCGAGGCATGCGCAGGCCTTATTGACAGACCGTGCTGTGCATGGACTTTGCTGGGGGTTTGCAGTGCCAAGTGCCTTCTCTTGTTTTTGCTTATGTCACTGTGATAGATACCCTGCCAGCCATGGCAACTGTGCCATTTGTTACCTGTCATGCCCTTAACTGGAATTAGCTCCCACCCCCATTTCCCTGCTGGCTCAGTCAAACGGCTCTTCAGCAGCCAGGTTATTTCTCAGCCTCTGCTGCCTGTTTCTCGGAGATGGTACTCTCGTAATCGCTATCTTGCAGTAAGAACATTGTTGTATCGGTGTCCCCATCTCCCCCAACAGGAAGAGCTGCCTAACCCTGTCCTCTCAGCCATGGAAAAGCTATTGCCAAATACAGGAGGAAGGAGGCACTTTTTCAGTAGTTATAAATCTGGGCTTTTACTGGGAGGTAAAAGCTTTACCTATGCCACCTAATGTACAGCGTCTCAATATTTTTCACTGAGGATGGGGGGAATTATCTTTAAGGGGGTGGATTGTCTTTAAGCTAACTCACTTTCTAAGTGAGCACTGCTCTCTCTTACTGCTGCACTGGGGCCCCCTCATGACCAGGAATGGATTCTTTTCTCCCCAGTAGCCTTTTACAGCAGGGAAGCGAGTGCATTTAATAGGCTAATGTGCTCTGAAGTGGGGTTTGCATGGAAGATGCAATGCCCGATCCCAGCCTGATGTTATAAATATTTACTATTTGATGTGCCTTGAGCAGTCCTATGCACTTAAGCATGGCAGTGAACAGCAAGCACATTTATAGGTATGTGTGTGGTACTACCCTTTGTGCTATGGCTGATGCCATGACGCAAGGAAAGCTATCTGCCCTACCTCCTAGAGACCGGAGAAGGTCAGAGGCCATTGCTACTGACACCATACGCTATGCCCAGGCAAACATTTGGGTCAGAAATATCTGTATGTGCTGGCCATGCAGAAGGGATGTGTATCTTTATTGTGCAACTAAAGGGCAAAGAGACTGTCTTCAGCATTCGGTGAGCTTAGAGTTCGCCTGTGCCCCAGCTCAGCGACTGTGCTGCTGGGCGGCAGAGCAGGGCTGGGCAGGAGACAGAGAAGAGTTTCTCCAGCCAGCCAGAAATCGGTTACAGCACAACACTATACTGGGGCTGAACAAAAGTAACTCTGGGTCAGGGAAAATTCAGCTGAGCTTGTTACTGACAAAGATGTGTCGGGCAATTAGTGATCCTTGCAGTATGTCCTGTACCTGCTCGGGTAGAAGAAGGAGCTGACAGTAAACATGCTGCTAAGGAATGAAATGTGTCCAGTTCCCATGGCAGAAGCTTTTATTATCAGTCTGTGCTGTTCTGTTAGCTCAAGACATCCAGATGAGGATGCAGGCATAGAACAAACCACATATTAGGAGAGCTGTACCTCAACCCATCAATCATTCAAAAGCATTAAGTATTTAAACGTGCAGTTAGAACCGATTTGAGTCTCTTGAGAGAAAAACCTGTGCATGCACGTCCTGGGAGAGGGTGCTTTAGTTTCAGTGCTTCAGTGTCTCTCATTGCACAGGAGTTGGGTTCTGGCAAGGGTTTCTACAGCAGCAAAGGACGGGATACTATTCTGCTCTGGTTTTCCTCAGAGGCTGAGGGATGGCCCGAGGTCCTGCCTTGTGAACCTCACAGAAACAGGAATGGCTGAACTTTAAACCGAGCAGGTAAGACAGAAGGTTTCTACCACGGCCGTCTGGACTATAACTTCCCTAACCGCACTCTGGCTTCCCTGTGCTAGATGTGGAACGTAAAGTCTCTCCTCCATAGAGCACTGCAGAAAATCTGGGAAGAAGGAAAGCAGCATCTGTGCCAGTTCCTGGAGGATTAGGAGACCTGCCCGGTATCATGTAAGCAGCCGATAGCAGAGTGGGAACCAAACAAATGCATTAGTAGTGACTCAGACTCCAGGCTGGCCCAGCCCAAGGGGTATAAAACTACATCATGCTTTTGACCAGCTAAATTCCACTGAGGGGACCTCTTGCCAGCAGAAAACGTGGTCATCATAATTGAAACACTGCCTGAAACCAGAAACATCATCTTGGAGGAGAAAAAAATGTTTTGGCCATTTTGAAATGTTCTGGTTTGGGTATCTTCAAAATGAAATGCTTCTGGCTTTTGCTTGGAAAAGACTTTTCAGCTCTATTTGTGTGCAAAGGTGCTGATTATGTATATTACGATGGAAGGAGTCAAATGAAAAAGAAAGGAAAGAGAACTCTGTTGGGGCTGAAAGAGAGAACTGCCTCACGAACAATCAACCAGACAAGACAGCTGGGAGATCACAGTTTTTTGTCTGTCTTCAGATAAATTTGAAAAGACTGGGAAGTTTTTCCTTCAATTTTTCACCTTTCTGAATCCACATGAAAGCTACTAGTGATATAGACAATTTCTGTGAAACAAAAATTTCCATTTTTGATGCTCCTCTAATCCAACCCCTTATGCTCTGCCTGCGCATGACTCAGCTTAACTGGAATTGGAGAGACTAGGGACAAAGAAAAATCTCATAAACACAGAAAATAAATCCCGCACGGATATTAAAACAAAGCTGGTGCATTGTTAGTAGTGGTTCTAAAGAGCCTTGATATTTCCTGAAAACTCCCATGTGTCTGCAATGTCTTCCACAACATCAATCCCAGCAAGTTACGCGGTCATTAGTCCAAAGAACATACTCCTTCATTTACGAGTCTGAGATGGGCTTGTTAGTCAGGAACGGCAAACTGAGTTATGAGCTTCATCCCCAAAGATTCAATATTTATTGTGTGCCATCAGACGCCTTGATAATTTGATGGCCGGACTTCAGAAGCTTGGAGTATTAAAAACAAGGCCTGGGGGAAGTGAACTGGAAGATCTGGAAGGAATGACACGGAGGCATAGGAGCGCTGCCTCCAAAGCTGGGTGGGATCCTGGGGCTGCGATTCCAGCACTCTGTGTCTCCATGCTGTGGCAGGGGCCGTCATAAGAGTGGAATTTAGAGCAGGGTTAACTACTGGAAACTATTCCTCATCCCGCTGTACCTGCCTGACAGTGGTGTGACCATTCATACCAATGGTCCATCCTGCCCCATGTCATGTTCTCCATCAGTGACAACCGGAGAGGCTGTTTCGGGAGAGCCCGCAAGCCGGGGGGCTGTTGGAGGTCTGCTCCGTTCAGACCTTTGTCCACAGATGTTTTGTGTTTGTGTGTGTTAGAGGGCACATCTCTGCTTTTACCATCTGGTTGTGGACCTTGTTTACTGTGAGTCTCTCTAAACCCTTTGTGAACCTGTTGATGCCGTCTGCTGCCACGACATCCTACGGCAACAATTTCCAGAAGTTTATCACCTCCTGTGTAAAAAACCAAAAGTACTCTTATCTGTGAAGCGCATCTAAAATTTTCCAGTTTCAAGTTTCCAATAATTCTTGGGACATTTTGAACCTCCTGAGCTCCGAACAAGGAAGCTGAGTCACAGACCAAAGCCACCAAGATGCCTCAGATTACAATGCTTCTCGCTCTGAGCACTCAGAGCCTGTGCTTTTGTGGGTCGCTGCTGGAGAGTTGATGGCTCTCCTCATTAAAATCCAGGTGTGGAGCTCATTGCACCAAGCTCATCATCTAAAAGGCGGGCATCCAACAACTAGCCCAGGTATCCGTATATAGAAGTTACAGATGCACCACCAGCAGATGATTCACCCGTTTCTAAAACAGGTATCTCGGATTGTTGCTGTGAGTCACTGTGGGAACCGCCTCCCTGTCTCTCTTCACTCCAGAGGGTGCTTATTTAACCAGAGTGGATTTCATACAGAGGTGTAAAATTGCTGAAGTTCGTTGAAACCTGCCCCCACCACCTTTGCCCTGTGAAAAGAGACACCTGAACTCTAAGTCATCTTGGAAGAATCTTGGCTGAAGGGGGATAGTGCACAGGGGTGAGTGCAGGGTAGCCTGATGCGCCGTCACCTGCCTGAGGTTGGAAACCACCCCGACCTCAGTCACAGCTGTAGTTTTTCAGGGCTTCTAAATTAATTATCTGGGTTTTCTAACGATGCACTTCCCAGTGGTCACCCAAGAACAATGTACCTAAGCGTAGTTTCTTTGGGATTTGGCGTCAGGCCGAATCTATTTTAGGTGATAAAACGGCAGTTATATGCATAGTTGGATCAGCAGTATTTAATTAGGCCGCTAAAAAAGGCGAGGAAGAAGAGCAATATTATGCTTGCGTAAGTCTCCTCCTGTTTCTGAATGTTAAAAATCACCCAGACTTGGGCAATTAGCTTAGAAACCGTTAATTTTATATATCTGTGTAAAAGTGACAGAACGTGAAACCTCTCTGTAGATGAAGGGACAAGTATTTACGGTCATGTTGTCCAAATGACAATTTCGCTTTGTCAGCTTACGAAGTGACTGAAGGTCACCGGCATTTTCAAAACGGATAGGCATTTCTTCTGTTTGAGTGTTAAAGACCAGGGTTTTGTAAGAAGCTATTTTAGGAGAACTGAAAAAAACCTAACCCGAGCGGATGTGTTTGTTACAAAGCCAAATTGGCACGGAACAGCTGTCGTCGCTACGGTCTCCATTATGAAATACTGTTTGTTCTGCAAAGTGCTGTATCTTTCCACGCAGTTTAAAAAGAGATGGAAGACATACGTTTTACAGGTTGCTTTTTTAGTTAAGAATTCCAAGTAAGCGAGGATTTGGTTGTTTTCGTGTAATGCCAACTTTCAATATACAGTCACCGAATGAGCAGGTGACACCACCACCAGTATTTATGTGTATGAAAGCTGTATGTTCTTAAGCCTCTCTCCCAAATCTAAGTATCCTGCTTTACGATTGATACTTGTGCGTTTATGTACGCATGTGTATCGGAGCGCGACCACGTGTGTCCACACGCATACCGGATTACCACTTCTCGTCCCCTGGAGTTCTTACACTGTCTTTTCAAAGCTAAAACCAGAGCTCATTTCCACGCGAAAGCCGGGGTGCTCGCACTTCCCATGACTCCAGCCTCTGGTGCTTCTCGAGGAAGCACTAACGCGGGCAGCAGCGGGGGGCGATCGTGCCGAACCGGAGGGGGTGACGCTCACGAGGGGCAGCCGGCGAGCAGGCAAAGGGCTGCTCCGTCGGAAAGGAAGGGTGTCTGCTGCTTCCCTGGCGCCCTGCTCCGTCCCTCTCCGGCAGCCCCCGAGAGGCAGGCGAAGCGGCCGCTGGGTGGGTGGGTGAGCGGGTGAAACCCCTCCGACCGCCGCGGGGCTCAGCGGGCCGGCACGGGGACGCTGGGGAGGCACGGAGACCACTTCAGGCCGGGCTTTCCCGGGGGGGGGGGGGGGGCGTCACGGCGAGCCCCGGCGTGGGCCGCGGCCCCGCCGCGCGAGGCCGGGCGGGCGCCCCCGCGCCCCCCCCGCCCCGCCCCCGCCCCCGCCGCCGGAGGTGCGGCGCAGGCGCCGGGGCGCGGATTGGGCCGGGCCGGATCAGACAAGGACGGCGCGGCGGCGATTGGCCCTGCCTGGGTCAGGAGCTGTAGGCTGTTGTAAACACACGGCCGACGCGATCCCGGAGCCCGTGGGATGACCGGCAGTAACCCTCAGGGAAGCTCAGCCTACTTCTTTTTTTTTTCCTCCCCTTTCCTTTTTGTGCACCGTCAGCCGGTTGCGGCGCTGCCGCGGCGGGCGGCCCAGCCAATGGCCCGGGGGGTGTGCGTGGCAGGTCCCTGCTCGCCCTCGGCGGCCGAGCCAGGGGCATCGCAAGACGCGGCCTCTCGGGCCAAAGCCGCTTTTGTGCCGGCGGCTCTTTCGAGCCCGAGCAGATGGGGCTCGGCTCCCTTATGTAAGCCGGCACCGCGGGAGGTGGGAGTTTGCGGCGGGTCGGCCGTCGCTAGCGTGGGGTGCGGCGTGGGGCGCAGCCTGTGGGCGCCCCGCTCTCGCGGGGTGCGTGCCGGCACCCACGGTCCTGCTGCTGGCCGTGGCGGCCACGTGCCGGAGCGCTGCCCACCGGGGCAGGGTGGCTGCCGGGCTCCCCAGGAGAAGAGGTGCCTCTGGGGCAGGGCCGAGGCTATTTGGCTGGGCATTAAGCAAATGCCGCCCACTCCATCCATATGGCGCGCAGGGCTGCTGTGGTGCCATCTCCTCCGCCTGCTCCCCGCTCCCCTGGGACTTCGTTCGCTTCCCCCCCCCCCCCCCCCGGCCCTGCTCCCCAGGAGGTCCCCACAGCCGGTCCTGGTCCCTTTCTTGGAGGGTAAGCAGCAGCTGCGGGTTTCTCGCTGTGGTGGGAGCCCGTGGCTCGGTGCAGAGCTGGCACCCAGCCCTGCTGCTGGGACCGCTGCCCTCCCTAGGGCAGCCGCCCTGGTCCTGCTCCCAGGGTCCGGGGCTGGGTACACCAGGCTCCTCGCAGCTGCGGTCACTGCGTGCCAGCTCTGGGGAGGGGGTCGCAGCTGGAACCTGGTCCCCCCCCCAAAGACCATACTGGCACCTCCTGCGCGTTGCGCCCAGAGCGAGAAGATGCAGCAAAGCCTCCACCTTGGCTGCTGGCAGCCACCAGCGCCAGCCCGCAGCCCTCCCTGCGCTCCCTCGGCCGGGTCTGAACAAGCAGGCACTTGTTCGCCTGTCCTCTCCCACCCAGCAGAGCTGGCTGGCGCGTTAACCCTTCGCTTCCCTCTCCTTCGCTGGCGGGTGGGAGATCTTTCAAGAAGCAAAGTCAGGGTGCATTGGAATTGCAGCCCAAACTCGTGGATCACACAGGAAACCAGGAATACTAATCATGCGTGAAACAATTCCAGGCAACGAGCTCAAAATGCTGAGCTGGCGCCGCTGAAGGGCTTCATAGTATAGGAAAACATATTTTGGGCAGGGGATTTAATAACAGCCTTTAACAAAGAGGGAGAGGCCAAGATGCGAGTTCCACTCTCACGAAATCCAGACTAGAGGGATCATTAACTTTATTTTTAGGCTTGGCTGAATAATCAGGAGGTTTGAAGCTTTGCCTTGCCCGTTTCACTTGTTTTAGGAGGGGCTGTGCTGCGATCAAAAGCGCGCCAGATCATCAGAAGCAGGACCTCTCTGTCACTTCCAGGGACGAGCTTCTGTGACCAGCTGATGAGCCGGAGCATTTGATTTGCTTTTTTCCACAGCTCGGGGCAGCCACACATCTCATTGCCCGGGCTGGTCACACACCTCCAGGCCGGAGAATGCTGCTGCCGGGAAAGCGCAGACCTTATTATTGCCGAATAACCCTCTTCTCCCTCCCGCTCTCTCTCCCGCGCTTTCCCCCGCGCTCCGGTCTGCAGCACGCCGGCTCCGGCCTTGCCACCCGAAGGGCTTTCCGGCGGCAGCGGCCGCAGCTGGGAACCGAAGCGTGGGCCAGTTTTGCCGAGGAATTCAGCACGCCGGCCGCAAGGGCCGGCAAACACGGGCTGCCTCGGGGGTCGCCGGGTGCTGCGGGTGGTGAAGTTGCTGCCAACAAGGCCATCCCCTCTGCCCGCTCCCGCCCGGAGCGAGCTGGCGCTGCGCAGGGGTGGCCTTATTGGCCGCTACGATCGGATGTTCAAAAGGCGGCTGGGCGGGGGAGCGGGGAAGCTGACATCAGTTCAAAGTCGGATTCGGGCCGGGGCTTTCCCCCTTCTCCGTTCGCTCCGCTCCAGCCGCCGCCAACGGGGCGGGGAGAGCAGGGACGCTCGCTCCCGCGGGAGGAAAATTCCCCCTCGCCGGGGTGAGCGAACCCGCCCGAGGCGGCGGCGGCGGCCGGGGGGCCGGGCTGCCGGTATTACGTGTTATGCCGCATGTCTCCCCGTCGGCCGCAAGGCTCTGGCGAGGGGCCCCGGCGGGAGTTAACCTGCAGTAACCCCGCGGCGCAGGGGCAGCCTCGGCGGGGCGCGCCGGCCCGGGCTGCGCGGGGGGGCGAGAGCCGCCGCGGGCCGCTCCCTCACGGCGCGTCCCGAGCCGGGGCTCTTTCGTTCCCCGGGTCTCCCGCGGGGGAGGCGGCTGCGGGGGAGGCGGCTGCGGGAACGGCGGCGCACGGCCTTCTCCCTCCCGGCGGGGCAGCGCGGGCGTCGTCACCAGCCCAGCCAGTTTTCACGTAACGTTTTTATTATGAACAAATAAAACTTCAGATCAGCACGACCGGATGTCCGTTGCCGTATTAGTAGAAATTATCCCAAAAAGGTTTTTCTTCTCCCTTTCCGGTACCCAAAACAGAGATACTACTATGCAGAAACCCCTAAGCCGTGAAAAATTGTATCCTACTCACACTTCAACAGCGACAGAGCTTAGACGACGTGCAGATTCAACTTTCCAGTCCTTCCCTGACCACCCAACGCTTGGACAGCCGCTCCTCACAATACCAGCGGGGCTGGGAACGGTTTTGGAAAACCAACCGGTCCGCGCTTCTGTCAGCAGCGGTGCGCGTGCGGTACGTACGCCTTCCTCCTCCGCGCTCGGCCGGTCGGCAGCGAGCCTCAGCGCGCCGCGGGGAGGCACGGCGTAACCCCCTGGTACAGACCGGGGAGCTGAGGCACAGAGAGTTTTTAAGTGACTGACTTTGTCCCACATCACGCAGTGCGCGAGTAGCTGCGGTGGGAACAGGTCCCAGGAGAACGGCTGCTCTAGCCACGAGGTCCCACTGCTGCCTTCTCTGCTTCCACCTCTCACAGACTCGTTTAAGCTCAACATACAGATGACGCGCCCAGGATACAAACATGCCACCAAAAATATATATATATATTTATAGGTGTGTGTGTATGTGTGTATATATATATATATATATAGCTCTACCTATATCACAAAGTTCTACTTGAAGTGTTGCATCTGTTCCTTAATCTAACCAAAATTCTAAGTCCAATACATTCAAAATCACCTGCACCCCCACAGTTCCATGTAGGCAATTAAATAATTAAGAAACCCCTCGAATGTTCACAATTCAGAAAAAAGAAAAAAAATACGGCAAATAGCTGTCAATACTCCTCTGTATATTAAAGAAAGATTTAAGGCACCCAGAGATATTTGCCAATCTACCTTTAAAGTGACTGGGCAAACACCAGGACTGTTTGGTTGCTGCTCCTCAGCTCCCACGCTAACTCCAGATTCTGGACCCGAATCAGCACTTGACACTTGAAAGGAACCCTCGATGTCAAATCCTGCTTCTCTGCTGAGAGGATGCGAAATATGGCAGCATGTCACGGCACGCTTCTCTCCGGTAGGGTATGTCACGTGACACCTTAAGGGCACCAGGAGCAAGGAAATCATTCTGCTCATCTTCTCCCCTCCCCACACCCCTTTCAAATTACTGGATGGAACAAATTCATCCTCTCTGGAGACTTCTGTGAATTCAGAGAGGTTCAGACTAGAGCAAAGTCAGCCCCCAATTACAGAGCTAACAGTGTTTCTCTTTTGTTTTGGAGGGCTTTTTCTATTTTCAAATGGTAGGATGCAATTCTAGCCACAACTCCCTTTGCTCCAGCCAGCCCCCAGGCAGGCACGAGCCTCAGAGCAGTAAGGATGCCGCCTCCTGACGCTGGGAGCTGAAGGGCTCCCTGCGCCATTCCGCCCTGTTGTAGCTCTCGGCTGGAGACCACGTCGCTCCCGACGCCTCAAAACCTTGAAGGGTCCCATTGCTGAGCAATAACAGGGCCATGGTGGTGGCGGGCAGGGGAAAGGAGAGGAGAAGGACTTCTTTTCTGCGTAACGAGCGTGCTCTTGTTAAGGAGAACATCACAGAGCTGTCCTGGCTCCTGGCGAGTTTCACAGCGGCAGGAAAAAGCAAAGCTGCAGAGACTTGCTCCCGTGAAGCTTGCCTGGCTGCTATCTGGCAAAGCTGAGGCGAGGAAGTTGGCATCCACTCTCTCTGCCCTCCCCGGCCTGCCTGAATAAGGCAGATGCTGCAAACCCCGCTCCAGTATCACCTCGTTCCGGCCACCTCTTGTGCGTTCCTCCAGCTCCGTTTGGTGCATTTAAGCAACAAAAACAAGACTATTGCTACAACTAATAGTAATAATAATAAAAATTAATAGTAATGGCGAGAGTTAAGGGGGAAAAAGAGCACATTCAGCCCAGTGAGGGGCTCGGGGCCATGATGCCCAGAACCTAGCCCACCACCTGAACTCAAGCTGCGGTCTCTGCAACTTGCGGGAAACAACACCCACAAGGACTTTTTTCCCCAGCACACCCTCCAGCTGCGTGCCCACGTCAGCTCGGTGATATAACTGACCTTTCCGCAGGCTCAGCCGCCCTCGCTGCCTGCCTCGCCAGCGAAGGCGCAAGGTGGCGAGATGGCTCGCCAAGGGGGCTGGGAGGCAAGCTAAAGGACTAAGGAGGAGCTGCTTTCGCCTCCCCCTTCCCACCCCCTCAGAGGAGCCGGGAACGACAAACCACCCTGGTGGACCCCGGGCAGGAAAGGCCAGAGGTGGCTCGCGCTGGCGGCAGTGTCTCGCCTCGGAGGTCTTGACTCCCTCGAGTCCCCCCATGCCGCCTGGCCCCGCGTCGGTGTTTCTCAGGCACTTGTTAATCGACTGAGCGGAGCCCCCAAGGATGGAGAGACCTGCTCCCGCGGACACCCTCACCCCTCCCTATGCCTGTAGGCGCTCCCTTGCCCCATCCCTGCGCTCGGCACAGGATGCGGATCCGCAGGGCGGGCACGGACACCAGGACATCTGCCTGCCACCCAGCGGGGACCCCGTTCCTCCGGCACACAAAGCAGCCGAGCTCAGCGATGGAGCTTTGGTTTACATCCTTCTCCCCCTCTCCATTTTGGCAAAGGCCTGTTTCCCGGCAAAAATCTCAGTGGCGGCAGCGAACAAAACCACCCCGGGCTGGTGCCACCGCACGGCAGCCAGTGGCACACCCCTCCGTCTGTCCCCCTTCTCACTGTGGCTCTCCAAAGGGGCCACAGAGCCCGGAGCCAGGCTCTGCCTTCAGTCCCTGGTGGTGTGGGGCACAGCGGGCAGTGCAGAGAGGGAGGCTGTGACACCAGACGGAGGAGGTAATAAGGTCACCTGGGCTGCCCCTCCAGTGCCCGCTGCCGCCACCAGACCCTCCCCCCCGCCCCAGCTTGGGAGAACACTTCCCAAGAGACATCTTGGAAAGAGACAACTCTTTCCGGTGGCAAGGGAAGGGGACGGGGCTGCTTTTCCCAGGGAGAGCAGTTTAGCCATGCCACGTCTGTCAGCAGCCCTTGAGAAAGGAAGAGGGACAGAGGAAGGAATTTGGGGGGGAAGGTGGTGGGGAGAGAGTCACTGTGGCTCAACTCTTCAGCTGGCTGGTACAGGCTTCCCTTAACCCCATGGTACGTAGCCGGCTGCGATGAGCCGCCCTGGGCTGCTTCCTACCAGCTCCCCTGCCAGGGAGAGACCTGGACGATGTAAAGTGGGAGGCGGGGTAGAGGGGCTGGAGAGAATGAACGGGAAGGGGAAGGAGGGGAGGGACAGGGGTGGCCTTGCGTTATAAAGGCAGAGTCCTAGGTCTTAAATACATCACGTAAAATACAGTGTGGGAGGGGGGTTAAAACTCATTATCATTACCTTAAGCAAACTGGTAGCATTATTCAGTAGTTAGTAAACAGAACATTAAACCTTTGTCCAGCGTGTTCAGAGGGGTCAGGAAAGGAGAAAGGGAGAAAAAAGGAGGAAGGAGAGGTGTGGATGTGTGTGTGAAGGGGAGCAGGAACTCAGCCACTCTTGTGACTCCCATCTCCAGTCCGCATTTTCCGAGCCAGGATGACCTCCTTGGAGACTTTCTTGCGATCGCTGGCCAGCCCCAGGAAGCACATGAGGTCGATGAAGGCTGTGGTTAAGTTGAAGCGCCAGCCAAACTCACTGGTGGAGTAGTCGTAGGGGAAGGTGTGGTGGTAGTTGTGGAAGCCTTCTCCTGAAAAACACGACCGGGGTGAGGCAGAGCTCCAGGTGATGGCCCCTTTACCTTGGCCCAAAGCACCACATTCCTGAAGCAGGCTCTGGATTGAGTCCAGGCTTCTCTCTCCTCTCAGCCCAATTTCACCTCTCCGCAATCTACCCCACCTCATTTGGGCAGGTCCAGCACGCCCAGGCTGGCCCAAATGAGGCAATGACAGTCACAGAGGACCTATGGTGCTTTAGAGGAAAATGAGCGTGTGGCAAGGAACCGAGAAAGGCCCGGGCTCACCGAGCGCACCGAAACACCGGGGGAATCCTAACGGCTTTTCCTCTGCCGCCACGAGAAACCTTCTAGTATTGGTTGAGCTACCAGCTAGACCTGCAGCAAGTCCCCAGCAAGCCAGGCCAATCAATACTCCTACACCACTGGCAGTCCTAGTGCCAAATCCAACAGGCATTTCCATGTGGGAATAATGCAGACAGACTTCTACTAAGCCATCTACCCCAGTCAGCCACCCTCTGCTCCGGACACTGCCAACGCTGGCTTCAGTGCTCACCCCTTCAGCGACATCGCCTGGACTCCTGCTCCTACCCCCCTGAGTCTTTGCAGTTCAGATCCCTCCCTACTAAAAATCCAGGAGCAGATCCTTCGGTGGTGGAACTCAGTGCAGCCCCAGTGATGTACAGTGATGCAAACCAGCTGAGGATTTGGGCTTGGGAGAACAGATCAGGGCAAATGCTGACCCTGGGATGTACTCTCCTAGGTCCCCAAAATTTCAGGAAAACGCATGAGATGATCTGGCTTGTCTCATCCTCAAGTACCCCCAAAATCACCAGCTGCCCTGACAACACGTCCAAATGTGCATCTGCTGGTTTTCAAGTTGACAAACCTAAGACAGAGAAGCAGAGACTACAGCACACGTTTTTCAGTCTGGTGAACGGGGCAGAGAGACCTTCGAGCAGGGTAAATAAAGTACTGCTGTTGAGATAAGGAGGTGCTAAGTATAGCAGAGTCCTTTCCAGCCTGGAGAGAGGCTGGTGGGAGCTGATAAGCCCACTGCCCTTATGTACTCACTGACCAGCCTGGGAAACACCCCTAGGTGCAAAGGCTGGAGGAGAAGAGTGCAGGGGGAAAGAGGGACACCCGGATTCACAGGAATGCCTAGAAGCAGCTGCAGCCCCAAGGGGCAGTCCCCGCTCTACAGTCTACCCGCAGCAAAAGACACGGACGCCGAACGTACCTAGGGCCCCCAGGCTGACCAGGGGGTTCTCCCGTGGGTTGATGTGCTGATCGTATGGCCGGTTGCCAAACATGTGAGCAGCACTGTTCACTAGCCAAGCGGCATTGAGCGCTACAGCGTAGCGCAGGATGGCTGGAATGAAGAAGCTGATGATGATGGATTCGTCCCAGAAGTACCAGGGCACTACAGTGGGCAGGGTGAAGCACAGCAACACCACCGAGGGCTTGTAGTATCTGGAAAAGAAGGGACCAGAAGGAAAGCGCTCAGTGGCAGAGGCAGGACAGGAACGGGTGGGTCAGTCCTCCCTTTGGAGGATTCATGCTCAGCTATACAGGGAAAATCAAGTGCAGAAATACCTCACCCCTGAGCCCTGCATCTTTTGCCCTGGGCGTGCAGAAGCCATGCCTGGAGACTCCAAAGTCTTATCACCGGGCAGGAGACTCAAACTGAAGTCCTGCTCTCCCCGTCTCAATCTCACATGCGCGCAAAGCAATGTCCCCATCACCAGGAGTCCAGACACCAGCTGCTGCTTTTAGCCTCATCTGCCATTTGCTTCTCAGCTATGCTGGTCCCCATAAAGGCAACCCCATGCTTGCAGAGTCCCACAGAAGGCCCCTTCTCCGGCTCTGGCCCAGCGCTGCAACTCCTCCTTGCAGACTTGGCCCTGCCTACCGATACACCCCATCAACAAGCGCAAGCGAGGGACACTTGCGCCATCAAACAGACGAGCACGTGGGGTCTCTCACACTAGAGCGAAGGGAGTAGAGGAAGCTGAACCACTCTGACGAGCCACAAGAAAAATCCCAGGCACAAAAAGGAGGGAAGCCATAAATCTGGCTTGGTTTGTGTGGGACAGAACTAGGGACCTCCTGAGTGAGGGTGGTTACTATATGGGGTCAGTCCCCCGTCCCTGCAACCCTGGTGACAGGCTCGCCTTCTCTGGGGATCAGTCCCAGTATAGCCCCAGACAGCTGAGAGATAGCCCATGCAAGAGGCAGCAGTGAATCAAGACTGTCCTTCCCAGTTACTGTCTCCCTCACGTCCCCGTTCTCAACTCCTCTTTCACCACGCTGTTTCCAGGAGACTGCTGGGAGAGGGGTAGAGGCATGGCCTGGAAGGTATACCACAACATCGCCAAGGACGGCCCGGAGGCACCTGCGGGTGGGCTCTGGGCCAGCTAAAGCAGCAGCTGGGCTGTGGGCAGGCAGGCGTGGAGGTGCTTTGCGGTGGGAAGCTCAGCCTGCTGCTGGCAAGATGCTACAGGGTAGGCGGGCAAGAAAGGTGTGTGGGAGGGCTGGAGGTAGCACTAGCTCCTAAATACTTCCTATAGAGCTCCTAAATACTTCCTATAGGAGAGGCACAGCTCATTTCTCACAGTTCATCCCACACCAAAGCCTCGGGCAGACCGAAGACTCTCATTCTCAAAGGACGCCCTCAATCCCCTCATGCTCCATCAAAGGCGCTTGAGGTCCCTAGCCCATTTGCAGAGTCCCTGCTCTATCCCACATGGCTCTGTGCCGGGGCTGACCCCACCACTCACCTCCGCTGGAACATCACCACTTTGTCAGCCTTTATGTCGCTCAGGTCCAGCTTCTGGCCCTTCTCTATGACATCGGGGTGCTTGCGCACCAGTAGCCAGCCGATGTGGGAGAAGAAGAAGCCCCGCGTGGCATTGTGTGGGTCCGCGTCTGTCTCGGAGAACTTGTGGTGGACGCGGTGGTCCCGGACCCACTCGTAGATGTCATTCTGCAAGGCAACAGGAGTGGAGACTTAGGGCCAGCGCCGGAGATATTCCCTTCAAATTAACAAAAGGGTCTAAAACATTTAGACACCTAAATACCATTGACGTGAACTCGTATCAGTCGTTCTATCTTTCATTAGGGCTTGGGGGTGTTGGCTTTTAAAACAAAGGTTAGGGTCTTCTTTGCTCAACCACTTCCAACTTTCTTTGAAATCTGCTTCTTTGGTGGGCTGCCCTTCCTCTTTTTTTTTTTTAATTGGCTAACTTCAGGCTTTGGTTGGCACATCCTCTACAGCATCACGGGCTCTGACTGCTCAGCCTGTTCGCCCACCCCTGCAAGAGCCAGCCCCCATTGGCCAGTCAGTGCCTCCTCCCTCACACGCTCCGCTCTTGTCGGTCACTTGTCCCCATCCCTACATGGTGCCAGCGGGGATTGATCAACCTGCCCCTTCCCTTCGGCCTGACATTTTCCATGGGTCAACCTGCCTTGCTTTTCCTGGGGTTGCCAAATCAGATCTGTTTCACCTGAGGGGCGAGGGTTTTTTTAACTTCTTTTTTTCCGTTGGAAATCAGTTTTAAAATTGAGGCCCCTCTTTAGAAATAGAATAAACGCACCGTTTCAATGACAGTTATCAAAAAAATACGCCCCTTCAGCCCCATAACTGTTCCCATTTAAGCTGCAAAATCAATAGTTTGGAAAATGTCAAAGCTTTCATCATTTGTATTAAGAAATTATTGTTTTGGCTGGTTTTAAGAATAGATTTTAATGAGCCCGTGCTCATTCCTTTACAGCACGATTTCGGTGCGCTTAAAGCCATTTATTACACCATCCTAGAAAACATGAAACAGAGATCCAAGCACGCCTCTACTGCCCGTATTACGCAAGAGGCTCCTTAATCTCCTAAGTACACAGGACTTTTCCTCAAAACACTTTGAAGGTAGGGAAGTGGCGTAATCATCCCTGTTCCTTGCCTGGAAAGACCAAGTGACTTAGCCACGCAGGGAGCCTGTAGCAGAGACACAACTCCTCAAGTCCATCTCAAGCGCTGTAACCACTCCTCCTCCAGTTGAGATAAAATGATTTACCTGCAGGCCACGCAATAAGGCAATGATAGACACGGGCCAGGATTCAACTCTCACTTGCTTCCAAACACTGGGAACTGCTGCCTGCCTTCCAGCCAAATCCTGAGCACCTCCACGTATCACCAGCCCTCACTGTTGCTAGCCAGAGCTCGGTCACTCGGTGTTCCCCCAGAAGAGGGTGGCCCAGCAGCCCTCCCTATCTAGTAAGCAGAGAAACACAACCAGTACCCATGCTGGAAACGTTTCACCTGTGACCCAAAGCCTCTTCCACATTCCAGACCCTACACAGCATCACGTAACATGAGAAGGCCCAGCCTGAAAGCTGTCAGACAGCTTGGCCTTCCCCATCTGGGGAGGCTTTCCCCATCTCCTGGAAATCCTTCTGCTAGAGGCAGAAGGCACAAATTTGGCAAGAGACCAGGTACCGCAGCTGGGGCTTGGTACCACCTCATCCACCACACCCTGTGCACAAACACAAATCAAGGGCCTCACGGCTGAAAAGTCAGTAACTTGACCCAAACTTCAGCACGTTATCTTTTCCACAGATCTTATTTTGGGACCACCTCTAACTGCAACTCTGTCTGAAAATCATGGCTTTCTGAGACCAGCAAGCAAAGCCTAGGAGAATGCCTCCTTCCTCGGGAGCTGCCAGCTACAGGCTATAACCAGGAGAGCGTCTGCTGTGCTGCAGCTGCCTGGTCTTGCAGGCGGAGGAGCCGACTAAGCGCAGAATTCCCAACTTTTCTGAAATCACAAGCCACAGGTCTCTGAGCAGCCAACAGGCATTTTCTGGAGGACCTCAGATAAGACAATCTATAGTCTTCTCTGGCCTTCAAAGTCACCAGTCTCATCTTAGACCTGTTGCTACTAAGAGGAGTGAGATAAATTGAAAATAAGCCTTCTCTTGATCTCCTTGAAAGTAACTATTTAAAAAAAAAATCCATGGGGAATGGTACTGAATTTTCAGTAAAACTTTGGATTAGTTCCCATTGAAGCTGAAATATCTGTCTGTCTCTCATCTTTGTCTATTCCTATCCCCTACAGCAATAGCTCAGCAAATTCCTTCCCCCTCTGCCCCATAACCCTGTGAAAGATGGTCTTTGTATGGGACTAGCCAATACCCGGCAACCCATCCCATTCCCTTGCTGAGTGCTGGACCAGGAATCAGCAGCTTGGTCCTTCCTCTTCCTCATCAGAGACTCTGGTTTGGTACTGAGAGAGAATAGGAAAGTCAGTGGTGTTTTAGAAAGTTTTTCAAGGCTGAAACAACCCATCCCCACCCTG
This sequence comes from Aquila chrysaetos chrysaetos, assembly GCF_900496995.4. NCBI lineage: Eukaryota > Metazoa > Chordata > Aves > Accipitriformes > Accipitridae > Aquila > Aquila chrysaetos. The sequence goes on along the minus strand of NC_044014.1, from coordinate 22,163,146 downwards.
TTCTGATTAAATGTCAATGAAGTGTTATCCTCTACGGCTACACAGGGGAGAAGGGAAGATAATGTCTCTAAAATACCCGGTCCGCTTGGGCTTTACCCTTCCCCCATACCTCAGCTGGAGAATTACTTAGGGGCACAGCACTGATACTTTTCTGTTCACCTTCTGGTAGCAGAAAGTGCCGCACCCTGCCACCCTCCCAAGTACTTGCTACACACGAGCAAGCCTGTATGAAGTCCCTTCAAGTACAGCTGGAGGACACAGTCCCGTGAGAGCTGCCTCACAGCAGCAAACCCAAGAGACCCCCAGGGTTTTTCTCTGCCGTGCCAATCTGGGTTTTCACTCTGACTTCTTCTAAAGGGCCATCTCTGCTACTTTCTACAGTCCCTAAGGACTTCCCGGTTTGTTTCCTTTGTGGACTGTGAAGTGCTCTCGTGAGTGTTTAGGCAATATCATGAGGTGCTCATCAGCTGCCTACAGTCACTTGCGCCACTCTGAATGGGCCCAACCTTTCTCTCCTTGAAACATCACTGACCTGCGATGACTCTCTGGAAGCCAGTGGTGTGATTTGTCACAGGGTTATTCCTAAATATCACTCTTCCAAACCAGAGAAGCATCCCCCTAACTGCATAATCTCAACAAGCTCTTGGTCCTTCTGCAGCAGCAAATTCCACAGCCTGGCTCCCTGGGCTGTGCAGATGTCTCCCCTCTTAGCAGCCATGCAGCAAGAGGAGGGTGAGGCAACACCAGGAGAGCACTTGGCACTTCCACACCTCTTTCACAGGACCTGGAGCAAGCACAGGGTGACCACACCTCGAGGGAAGGGTACGTTCCTGCTTTGGAGAGCTCTCCTACCCCTGGTCTTGGCCAACAGTCCTCTCCCCACCCGGTTTGTCTCAGCGTCACCCTCTGATGGGAGAAGGTGAAGACAACGAGATGGACTCTGGCACCGCAGCGTCACATGGTAAGGGCGGGTTGTTTCCTAACAAGAGGTAGTAGGAGAAAGGAACTTCTCCGTCAGCCTGTGCCCCATATCTGAGACAGGGTTTCAGGGGAGCACTTCCTTCTGAGACCAGCAGCACATTGAGGAGGTGCTTACCTGGAAGGCCATGGAGTTTGCAATAGTCAAGAAGATCCGCAGGGGCAGCGTGGCTTTGTAGGACCGATGGCTCCAGAGGCGGTGAGATCCAGCTGTGATCCCCAGAGCGCTCAGCAGGAAACACAGAACGGCTGGACAGGAAAAAGAAAAGTGTTGGAGCAGTTAGAGCAAGTCAGCCTGCAGCAAAGTCTCAGGCAGAGCAACACGCAGGCAGGCCTTCCCCCAGAGCTCTATAAGCAAGAGAGGAACCCATGGAAAGCACAGACTGGGGCAATAAAAATCAATGTGAGAGTGCCCAAGCTACCACAGGCTTCCTAAGCAACATGGGGCAAATCACTTCAGCTCTTCATCTCTGACAAGGGAGGAGGCTCCCCCTTACAAGAGTTGTCACAAGGGCTGGTTCTTCAGCATAATAGTGCCATCTGTCACGGTGCAGGGTTATCAAAATTGTACAAAGCGACTGCTTCCTCATAGCCCTGTGGTAACAGCTCTGCAGTCCACCAGGGAACAGCTTTCCCTTTTCCTCCCACCCCAAAAAACCAAGGGTCTTGCTTTCCTATCTCACCGCTCCTCACTAGATCTCTCTTGCACTCTTTTCACCTAGAAGTGGTAGATGATCTTATAGTTCTTCAGGGGGACAGCTCAAGACCAGGGTTAAGCTTCTCTTCTGCTCCCTTTCTAAGCAGAAGCTGGCTAGAAGAAGATCTAACCTACCATCCCACTGAGGCCTGGGCTTCACCTTCAACTCCACCACTGACGTAAAATCTGCCCAGAGGCTCCTGTTCCCAGGGTCTTTTTGACCCCCCCTCTGCTCAGCTCCTGCACCATTTACGGAAGGGAACTCCAAGGCCAACAACTCACTGCAAGTCGTGCCCAGGGCAGAGGCAGGCGCTGCTGGGCCCAGCTGAGCTTCGAGGCTGCTTCATGCGTTCCCTCTCCACGCAGGCCAGAAGGAATTCCTCGCCCCTCTGGCAGCTAGTAAAAACCCACATCCCTCTCCCTCTGGATCGTGCGTTTATGTCTGCCCTGGTCTGTGTGTTCCCACATGTCCTCCTGGGACCTCTGGAATTTAGCCTGGGTTCCAGCATCTGGTCTTAGAACTCAAATGGGGAAAAGACCCCCATAGGGTCATAGCAGCATTACACTAGGAAGCTGGGGAGAAGAAGAAAATTGCATCTGAAAATTAACTCTTTCTCTCGGAAGGAAGGGTCAGGAAGTTTGGCACTAAGACGGAGGGCATTCAACAGCTGGTTTGCCCTGCAAGTTCAGACACCGAGAGGGAAGGGTGCACATCTGCGCATAGGTCAACTGATCCACCTTCAGCCCCCTTGGGGAAGGGATGCCTTCTTACCAGTCCCCCAGGGGAAACTCTTGCTTTGTTATAAATTTGCAGATTTCAGCCAATTGGATCGATCATGAAAACAGCTCCTTATTCTTACACGTAAACCCCTGGATAGGAATCACTGGTATGCTTGACAATACCATTCAGTCCAGCCAAACGGCTCTAATCAAGCTTATCTTGAACCCAGAAAATAGACACTCTGCCAGAAACTTGTCTGGAATCAGAGATCCGAGACGTGCGCAAGGCACCATGGCCCTGTTCTTTCATTCAGAATAATCCAGGCTTTATTTCCTATCGTCCCTTGCTCTCTCTTCCTTCTGTCACCTCCTTTTTGTTTTTCTACATTCCAAACCTAATCTCTTATCCGCTAAAAGCTGGTCTCGGCTGATCTAACACCCTCTTCTGGCCCCTTACACTTGCAGGAACCCTCCTCACTCCCATACCGCTGTGTAACAGCGACCATCCCTGTCTGCTGATCTGACCGTGACTTCCCATCTTCATCTTCTCCCTTGGCTTCCCGGCCTGCTGCCGAACGCAGTGCAAGCGTCAGACCAGCACACCTCTGCCTCGTGTCGCCCAGCACCTCTGCGGTCTCTCGGAGGAGCCAAGCAGTCACTGGTCATAGCTGATTTATAGGGCACGAAGAGGGATGAAAACGCACGCAAGAGCAGCAGGATCCGGCCTTTGCAAGAGGCAACGGAGCTAAGCAAAGCTCGCAAAGCTGGCCAAGCCTGGAAGGGAGAGGGGAGGGATGCTGGAGCAGGGCGTTTGGTTCAGGTCTCCCTTTGGCCTTACCGACAGGAAAGTACTTATGCTGGACACCTTGAAGGTCTCACCCAGCCCCGCAACGCGGACTTGAAAGTTATGAAGCAGCTCATGAGCGGTTCCCCGTTGGGTTTAGATTTTAAGACGCATTTTAAATCAGTCACTATCCCCACAGATTCATACACAAGAGCAAACCTTGAAAAAGCACCTAACCGATTCACAGAACCTCTCTGGCCTCAGACACTGCAAAAACAAAGAAACCAGCTCCTGGATGTTTCAGACATTTCCTACTAGCGGCAGAAGTGTGACTCACCACTATTCTGCCTTGAATGTAAGCCGCTATACCCTGCAAACCACGTTTCATAAAACCTCTGGGCAACTTTATACCTACGGTGCACGCCTCAGTAGCTGAGGTAGATTTCCAAGGGTGACAAGCAGCTTATGGCAGAGCTGAGAGCAGCATCCAGGAGTCTGGATTTAACCTCCAACCTATACAGACTCCGTGAAAAACACTGGACAGGGAGTCCATGATAAGCAACAGAATCCAGCAGGTTCATCCCTGCAAACAGCTACAACGATGATCATTGCATAGTCAGGGCATCAGCATCTCGGAAGAAGAAAAGCTCCTCCAAGATCATCCGCTAGGAATGAAACTGGAAAGAGAGCAGAGAAGGTGAAATAAAGTAGCACAGGTTTGCACGGCTGCCTGTGATGCTGCCCCAAACTGAAGGACTGAGGGACTTCATCAGCTGACGTTTCAAAGTCATCTTCCACCATGCTTTGAAGTATCTGAGGTCCAAAAGATTGTCAACTCATAGGTGATGTTCCCAATGACCCATTCAACCGGAATACAAAGAATTATGACCACTGGCAGTAATACGTACTCACTGCTCCAAAATTAAACCGAAAACATTCCAGATTCAGTCACGTCTATATGACTCACTAGCCTTTACCTCTTTAGGGCCCAGATTCAGACCTCAAGTTATGATGGGAAGCCAGCAATGTGCTAAAGGCATTGTCACCTGCAGTCAACACCACGGATGTTGACATGAAGAGGTGTCCCTGCTCCAGCAGGTGTCCTTGGGCTTCTGCTCAGTGCAAGGGAAAACTACAGCTTTAGACTGCTCCCTCCTTGCCTCCCAGCCCCTGCTAGGCAGGTGAGTCCTGCTAGTCTCGGAAGAAAGATACCAAGAGCAAGGAAACATGTGCAGGCTGCCTCAGGGGAACAGCGTTTAGGAGGAGCAAGAGGAGCTACTGTTGCTAAAACCTAACTTGCCCATCTGGCAAAATCAGAACTTCCCCTCCACGCTCGGAGGAAAAGCGCACCACCTGCTAGTTAAGCCTGGAGAGGACACTAAGTGGAGAGGTGTTGCCAGCAGCAGTCTTGATGGGAAAGTAACAAAAAATGGATGTAAACGTTTTGCTGAACGCATCCCTGCGGGTAGTACCGGCTGAGATTTTCAGGCTGTCAGAATTGCCTAAATTACCCAGCAAGATTCTCCTTGGTCCAAAGATGATGCAGCAGCAGTATCAACCCATGTTTCTGGCACCGCTGGGAAGTGCGGGGAACTGAGGTGTTGTCAGAGCACCATGTCGAGACAAACTGTCACTGTTTTATAGACATTATTGGCCCGGCCAAGAGGGGTTTAACACAAACGTTGTCAGTCTGCTGTACCAGAGGGCCAGGAAGACAACCTGCAAATCATGTTTCCAGGGAGGCTCAGAACAGCTAGAGAAGAAACTGTCAATCACCTTTGCATCCTGACCTTCCAGACCCAGTCTCTGTACCGTTTGGCGAATGACGTGAGATCTGCCCGTGATCCCTGAAAAGACTGTGCAAGACTTTGTCAAGTGCGGTGGAGAAGACAGTAAATAAAAGGGGAGCTGCCTAGAAAGCCAGTGCTGGAAGGGCTCCGAGAGCCCTCATTATGGTGAGCTCTCACCTGATCAACAACCCCAGCTTGTTCTGGGAAGCTCTGCACCAGAAAGAGATCAGGGGATACAATGCACACAGCAACGCAGAACAGCAAACAATGACGAAGGCAGGGCCGGAGAGCTTGAGAGACAAAGAGGAATTAGCACACAGAGAAATGAAAACAAGAGGACACAGTCACCAACATAACTGGTTTCAGAGGGACGGGAACTTCAAGGAGACGGTGGCCTGGATGAAGAGGCTGTAAGCAGGGGATTGCTCCTTATAATAAAATACAGAAGGTAGATCGGCTACCAGGCACCACAGCTGCCTGTAACATCACAGCACAGAACGCCTGGGGCCATGTTAATTTTATATTACATGTACACAGCCTAAGGAAGGAATGATCTGAAAAAACAAACAAAGAAAGAAGCAAAAACCCCAGAACTACCGCTGGGAAAGCTGCTCTGCCCTGAGCCCATGGTGTATTGCCAGGAGCAACGTTAAGTCTCTGCTGCTCTGGCCTTGTGTGTAAAATGGGAACCATCGTCCCCTCCTTGCTACCAGGGCGTGCTGGGAAAATAACAGCAAGTCACTGAGATGACAGCCACAGACGCTTGTATGTGCGAAAGAAAGGTATGAACTGAGAAAAGGGCAATGCAAGAAGGAGCAAGGAGCCTTGCTGAGAAGCCAGACCTGTTGAGGATCAAAGTATCCCAGCTCCGGTCAGTACTGGAGGAGAACAGACTACAGGGGAAAGCTCTGACTTGGCTGCAGGGTGCAGGGCAGGGTGGTCCTTTCCCAGAACAAGTGCCAGGGATGCAGGGCAGGGAGCTCTGTGGAGCTCCTCCAGCTTTGGTAAGGCAGGACGGATTTTCAGCCAGTCCGGAACAGCGCAGTTCCCCCAAACTCCATGTCCTTCTCCCATTCCCAGAGCATCTGTCACTCCAGAAGCCACCAAGGAATCTTGCAGTGCCTCACAGTGGCAGGAGAGCAACTGGCACTTCACATCAGCGTCGACCGAGCGAGGAGAGCAGGAAGGACTGGCATCAGGCAAAAAGCAAGGCAGATTCCCACAAAATGCCACGGGATGCCACACAGACATCCCGAACAGGCACGCGGTTGCAAAGACACTGCCTCAGAGACCATCTGGGGGCAAGGTGGGGCTTAGCAGAATGCAAAGCAGCACGAACCTTCCGGATCAAGATGCTCGAGCCCACTTAAGTATCTCGGGGGAGCTCAAGGGAGAAGGGTTGGATGGATGTGGAAATCACGGTACATCTCAGCAGCTTGACATGAAACCAGTACACCCAGCTCACCTTTTCCCTCCTCCCTCCTGCAGCGCTCTGAGGATATTTGGCTGGGGTTGGAGGACCCAGGCTGTCAGCTCAGTGAGAGAAGCCAGCAGCCCCTGCCTAGCCTCCAGCTGAGAGCCTGGGGATGGGACACACAGAGCAGGACCAAGAGCCCTGAAACGTTCCTCCAAGGCCGTGCTGAGGCCGCGTGTTCTGCCCAACCCTGCCACCCCGGGAAAAAGCGCAGCCTGTCAGGTTTTCACACGGCAAAGGCCCAGCAAAGTCTTCTTTCATCGTGCCCCCCCCGAAAGGCCATGCTGGCTGCACAGGGAACGTGTCGGTGCCTCTGCTTCTGCAGATGCTGTAGCCAGCCTCTGGCCAAGTCCTGTGGCCTCCAGTGATGCCCACCCCCCAGGCCTCTGCCTGTGAGAGGCAGAGATGGTCCAGGAGGAAAAGAGTCAGTCTGGCCATCCAGGGAGCCATCTCTTTCCCGGTCCAGCTGTGATGCTTGTTGCTCACAGCCATCGGGAGGACAGACTTTGAGAGCGTGACGGACCAGGTGGATCGCTCCGGGGCCTGTCCACAGCTGGGCTGGGCAGGTTGCTGCTCCCGGCTGAGCGCTTTGCAGGAGCACCGCTGAAACCAAAAGCCATGCCAGCAGGTCTCAAATTAGACTGTCGCTTTTCGTTTCAGGATGCTCTGTTTCACAGGAAGGCAGGGGCTGGATGCAATCTCTCAGCCTCCCCACTGGGAGCCGTTTGGCTTCTTGACTTCTCCAGGGGTCCACACAAAGGCTCGTGGAAAGCGAGGCTCCCCCGCAGCTTGGGCCCCGGGCCCAGCTGCCTTTCAAGCAGTCAAAGGAGAAGTTTGGTTCCTACCCGGGGCAAGGTCTCTGAGAAAGGGGAGCTTCGCCTAGCTGCCTTCTGCTGGGTTGTGCTTTCCACTGGAATTCGCTGCCTGGAGAGCCGCTTAGTTATTTTTTGAAAGTTGTCAGGCTTAGTTCCGGGATGATGGGGGCTAATCTGTGCTTTTGTAAGAATGATACAAGACCTGAGCTTCAGACTTAACTCTTGACTTTTATCTTCAGCACAACTGTATTTTGCCTCTTTCCCCTCACACACACGTGGAGGCTCTGTGGGATTTACCCTCCCTCGGGAAAGACAGGAATGGTTCTTGTCTTTGGGCAGCAGCCTCATGCCAAATCATGCCCTGCAGCTTGCCTCCCCAGCCACCCCTTCAAGTGCTCTTGCTAGCACCTTTCTTCCCAAGTTTCCGGGACCGTCACAGTATTCCATCAGACATTTTCTGTCCTTCACCCCAGAAGTGGCTGCACATTCAGGTGTGGGCTACTTCCAAGCCTAATTCCTGTGAATGGAGTTCATTCTTTAAGCAACCAAGCAGTTCCCTGCCAAGTCCTTCCCTCTCGTGCATGACCTTACAAGAGATACTAGCAAGCCCTCCCACAGCTTGCTCCAAAGCTGGCCGAGCAGCTGCTTCTAACAGAAGACCTCCACTTCCTTCTTTCTCCTCCCCGAGTCTGTGGGCCTGGAGGAAAAAAAAATACTACCCAACAGATCTGGGGTTTGCAGATGCCAAGAAACAAATGGAGGAACGTGCTTACCCCATGCCAACGTCTGGATCTTTGCAGAAGGGATCAGCATCAACCCGAATACGGCCCCTAGATGCAGCAGGCTCATGAGGATGATATTCCTCCAGACGTATCGCAAGGGGGGCTTGGGGCCCTCTTTCTCCCGGTAGGTCTCATCAAAGAGATCATCTACCACGCCCCGGTCTCCTGCCGAGTCCTCATGATTGAGTAAGTTCTTCTCCATGACGGCATTCCCATTCCTGGTCACCCGGGAGGTGATGGTGCCGACAGTGGTGGTGCTGGGAGCGGAGGAGAACTCCTTGGAGAGGCAGCAACGGACATTTTCAAGAAAGGAAAAAGGGAAAACAAAACGAGAAGTTGGTGGTTACCAATGCAGGGCATAGAAACACAAGCAGCTAGGCTGGCAGTACCAAGACTCACAGCCTGCAGTTTCCCTGGCAGGCTCCATTCTTTCGGCTGAGCCCTTGGCACCAAGAAGAGCCTGCTCTGGCCCCACCGGCATGGCCTGAGAGGGCGGGGGCCTGATCTTTCTGGGGAGAGGAGGTGAATGGCGGGCAGGGTGCAGAAAGTAAAGACAAAGACCTGAAAGCCAGTCTTTTTTCCACTAGTGGCTTTGGTGAGATCATCTGCAGGCTGCAAGGATTTTCGTTTTCCGTCAGTTTTATTAGTGGGCGTTTTTAGGCGGGCTTGTGCATAAGCAGACAACAATAAAGGATATCTCGTGAATGAACAAAGAGGTGGGAGGGAAATACGGTCTGAAACACGGTTTTATTTTAAACCATTGGGCTGCTCCTGACACCCTGCCTCTTTGTGTCACCCCACCAGGGATCACCGGGAGAACGTCAGGAAGATCCACAGGGGGATTCCTCTGGGGTGCCTCCGTATCTCCTTCCT